>NC_135803.1:102482034-102782034 GCF_964213995.1 Mustelus asterias
CCCCCAAACGCTGATCTTTCTTGCTATGGCTGCAGTCTCTTTTTATGATTAGTAAATGGAAAGGCACACACTGGTGAATTTCCATCCACAACAACAACATCCAGCCCACCTCCTTCACTTAGGTGACCCCCATGTACCTTCAGTATTGCTCAAGCTAAATGCACAGTACATTACATGTCCATCATAACAAAGTAGTTAAGAGTTAAGGACAAAACATTGAGGTTGTGATGCGAGATCCAGTTCTCACTGCTCTAGCATCTCAGTTGAATAAGTGCATATGCTCCCATTTAAGGTCCAGTGTGCAGTCTGTTTTCTGACACTAAAGAGGCATCCTCTGCTCAGAACTGCTCTGTTGCCAATTAACACTTACACAAGATGACACAAATCCAAATTATTCTTACTTAAAATCAGCGTCCTGTTCATCAATGTAATTAAATTAAGTACCCATCCAATTATTCAAGATCTATGTTCTTGCCACAGTTCAACTGATTTACTCATAGCAACATTGGTCCGACAAGGGCCACTTTGGTACTTGTTGCCCACTTTAGCTGTCAAATATATTAATCCTTATTGCTAAAGTACTTTAGTGTATGATTATATTTCCATTCAGTAGGAGTTATTGGTCATTCATAAGACTGGAAAATAATTAGATCTTTTATGGTTGTAGCAGTTTTTCTCAATTAAAATCAAAAGAAATGGAATTAATTTATTCCAATAGCAGCATAGAATCATAGAATCCCTACAGTGCAGAAGGAGACCATTCAGCCCATCAAGTCTGCACTGTCTCTCAGAGTATTTTACTCAAACCCACTATCGTGCCCTATCCCCGTAACCCTACATATTTACCATGGCTAATCCCCCTAACCTACACATCATGGGACACTAAGGGGCAATTTAGCATGGCCAATCCACCTAATCTGCACACCTTTGGCCTGAGGGAGGAAACTGGAGCACCCAAAGGAAACCAGTGCAGACACGGGAAAATGTGCAAACTTCACAAGTCACCCTAGGCTGGAAATGAACCCGTGTCCCTGGCGCTGTGAGTGCAAATCATTGTGCCACTCTGCTGCCTCGTATACAGAGTTGCTTGTTTTGAGTCTGTACTAGTCTTCTTCATGGCTCTGAAACAGACTTGAAACATTAACTCTGGATGGGATGTTCCACGGCAGTGAAGGCGGCCCGCAATTGGCCAGCGGCGGGATCTTCTGGTCCCACCATTACCAATGGGGTCACCAGTGTATGGACCCCTGCCGCTGGGAAACCCACAATGGGGGGGGCTCGCTGTCGGCTGGACTGAAAGATCCCATCGGCTGGGATGGCTGGAAGATTCCTGCCTCTGTTTCTCTCTCCACAAATGCTGCCAGACCTGCTGAGTTTTCCAGAATTTTCTGTTTTTAGCCAATGTGATGGTGCTGATTCTATGAAACAGCTATCAAAATAATCCCACTCCACTACAAGCCTACTAGTATCTCCATTTCAAGATTATCTTCAATTACCTTTTGTCAATAACTGTTGAATCTGTTTCCATCATCCTTTCAAGCAGTACATTGCAGATTAGAACTCATTGCATATGATTTCTCTCTCCCCTTCTGGATTCTTTGCTAATTTTATTCAACTGGGTGCTAGTGTGTTATGGCAGCCATGATGGGCACTGGTTGATAGATTTCCATGTGGACCTTGTGGAGTATGATATCCCTTATTGAGCGAGCGTAGCCCAATAGAAAGTGAGCAGTGAAGGGTTTAAGCCTATTGCTTTGTGGTAGGTCCCATGTACAGATTGCATACTGTAAGCTCTGAGTGCGACTCTTCCTTTTACCTGACTAATAAAGGGTTTGTTGGTGATGGAAAACTGGCCTAGGTAGAATTATTGTACACTGGAAACCGGTTCCCCTTTTTTATGTGGAAAGGAGACCCATAATTTGAGCGCACAATCTAACCTGAAACATGAGTCCAGTTCTGAGACACTGTTCCATGCAAAATGCATGCTGTGTTTGCCAAAAACTAAAATGTACTGCACTCCACGGTAATCATTGGAATAGGGGTGATTTTTAATTTTAATTGTTGGGTGGTAGCCTGCAGTCCTAGACATCCTGTCCATAGTTGAACCAATTTGATATTCATTCTGGTTCTACACGAGCCATGAAATCTAATTTACCAGGTTTTCTAAATGAGTTGCAAGGCTGAAAATGACCCAATCCCCCTAACCTCCATTGAGAAATACCGGAGAGAATGGTGCAAGTTTTTCTCTAACAAATATTGACAAGACTAGATGGCAGTATTTAATGTTCCACAAGGACAGAATATTGTGTTTGCTGGAAATCAGAAATATAAATAGAAAATACTGGAAATGTTCAACAGGTCATGTAGCATTTATGGAGTGAGAGACAGCGTTAACATCTCAGGACCATGATCCTGACTGTCTCTGCTGTGTCCGGGCTAACAATATCATGTTTCTTTACCATTTTGCATTAACTGAGTACACACCTCATGCTATTGGTAACAGCTCAGAATCAACAAGTGTTTGATCCCAGGCCCATGGCTGCTGCTTACAGTGCGCAATGAGCAAACACATGAAAGATATGCCCGACTCTGTCTAAAATGGTGCTAATGTATTTGTATCGCTTGATTTGTTCAGCTCCACTATCCAGCTGCTATTATTCTCTTTAGAGCAGTCAGCAATTTCACCATATGATCCAGAAAGCAACAGGCAGCAAGATATTCACTGGCATCCCCGAAGTTCAGTCATCCGCCTGTGGTCTGAGTTCTATTTGTGAAATACTAAGTGTGTGCCCCATGAAAATGATGGTGATTTATCACTGCCAATACATATGTCTTCCTCATTGTTTCTGCACAGAAGTCACATTGAAGGCTATTTGGTACCTTTCTGCTCCCTTCTCATCTCACCTACTGCTCAAACCCTCATTCATGCCTTTGTTACTGTTAAGAATTGGGGAAAATTAAGATTAAACAATTGGGATTTAAAAAAAAGGGCAATTGATAAGGGCAACTGGCTGGAGGGTTTTTGATATGCAAATATGGAATGTGCAAAGATGTGTAGGTTAGATGGATTGACCATTCTAAATTACCCCTTAGTGTCCAAAGATGTGTAGGTTAGTTGGATTGGCCACGGTAAATGCACAGGGTTACGGGGATAGGCCAGAGGGAAGGGACTGTGTGGGATGCCCTTTTGGAGAGTCAGTGCAGACTCTACGAGCCTGAAGGCCTCTTTCTGCACTGTAGAGATTCTATGATTCTATGGTTCTATGGAATTAGCATACCTGTTCCCCACCATGGCACACCACAGGTTGGGGAACATCAAAGGGAAAGAATGATATATTCATAGCACAATGACTGGAAAAAGGCGCAAAGTTAACAGCAGCTACTGTCACAGCCACACCCAGCTGCAGAAAGCTCTTGAAAACAAATTATTGCTAATCGGGGCAGCTGGTTAAGATCCAAAACTTGAACAGATTTCGCCTGCGCTGAAATTGAAGACAGTTTTCCCAAATGAGGACAAGTAACCTGTGGGTGGTGACTATCTGCTGGATTTAGCTCATAGAGTTATATAATATTGGACGTTAATTGGGAACAAGGGACATCTCAGAGTTCAGGAAACAGGTAGTTGGGGACAAAGGATACCTTCATGAGATACAGTGCATGTATAGTCATCAGTGGCCACGGACAGAATATTGTGTTTGCTGGAAGGTACCAAATAGCCTTCAATGTGACTTCTGTGCAGAAACAATGGGGAAGAGATATGGGCAGCATGGTGGCACAGTGGTTAGCACTGCTGCCTCACAACGTCAGGGACCCGGGTTCGATTCCCGGCTTGGGTCACTGTCTGTGTGGAGTTTGCACGTTCTCCCCGTGTCTGTGTGGGTTTCCTCCCACAGTCTGAAAGATGTGCTGGTGAGGTGCATTGACCTGAGCAGGTGCTGGAGTGTGGTGACTCGGGGAATTTCACAGTAACGTCATTGCAGTGTTAATGTAAGCCTTACTTGTGACTAATAAATAAACTTTACTTTACTTACACTGTAATTAAATGTACTGTTGTAGTGTGCTAAAGTCCTTATTGTTGTATGTTTTTCTTTTAAGTTAATAAATATTCTTTATTAATTGATCACAAAATGACTCCACTATTGGTCACTCCTGGTTTGTCTATCTTTTCTCACAGTATACCAAATTGAAAATAAACACCACGTAGAACCGGTTTTCTAAGTTCTGGGTTTGGGATATCCTCGAATTTAACATCAGCAGAGTTCTTAGCAGTTACTTATGGACTTGACTATTCCGATGCACCCTGGCCGATCTCTCACAACCCCCTCAGCACACAACCCCCCCTCCCAGAACAAATCCCTTCTTCTGCATAGGCCTCCCCATAGAGAGCCACACATCAGCGTGAATGCCGCCCCCACCCACCCCCCCCCTCCACCCCCATCACATCCAACCATCAGAGTGCACAGTTGCCACTGTCATAATCCCTCCCATCAGAGTTCATAGCTCACAGCCCCCCTATCACAGCCCCATCCCCACACACGCCCCACCTCCACTCAGGCCCCACCCCCTTGGCACTGTCCTGGCACACTTATGGTGCCCAACTGGGCACTGCCAGGGTGCCAGGCGTGCACTACCAGGCAGGCACTACCAGGCAGGCACTGCCAGGCAGGCACTGCCAGGCGGGCACTGCTCAATGGGTACTACGATCTGGCCATGCCTCCGACCACCCAGGGGCTTCAATGGGCTCTGAGCACCCTGGAATAGCCATGGTGCCTGGTCCCCGATACTGGAGACCAGTAGTGATTCTCGCCGATGTGACGTCTTGCTGGCGAGGTAGAAAGCATCCCGGAGGGGCAAGCAGCCGTGCCGGACTCCCTAATGATATGGTGATCCAGGCAATCTGATGCGAATGAACTGCACTCCCTTTCTGGGCATGAAGACGTTCTCACCAGTAAAACAGGGCCGGAAGGTAGCAATCCCCATGCTATGTTCCTGGCTTGTCACTCTGATCGACAGCTGTGGTGAGCTGGTAGGATTGCGCCCCATAATTTTAAAGACTCTCATCAGGTCACCTTTATCCCTTCTCTTTACTGGAGAAAAGAGTCCTAGCCTGTTGTTATTTTCACACTTTTACTAGGCTGTCTCTGCTTTCTGCTTGTAGGATACAGAAGCAAACAAATGTTATATTGCCCAACACAATGGAAATGAAATGCTTGCTTTTTAAGATTCAGGTCAATGCACCTAATCAGCACGTATTTCAGACTGTGGGAGGAAACTGGAGCACCTGGAGGAAACCCACGCAGACACAGGGAGAACGTGCAAACTCCACACAGGCCGTGACCCAAGCCGGGAATCGAATCCGGGTCCCTGACGCTGTGAGGTATTTCCCCAGTGCTTCATAGGACAGTGATTAGATATAGGGCAGAATTTTACCATCCCACCCGCCACAGGAATTGTCACGGGCGGGACACAGACCATGCAAGGGTCTGTTGACCTCAGGCACAATTTTCCGACCTCGGGGCAATCACTGCTGGAAAATCCCAACCGTAATATCAACTCTAAACCAAAGCATCTGAAAGAATTGGGGGGTAGGGAAGTGAGGTGGTGCCTGTCAAAGGGAGTCGCTTCTGCAGGAGTTAGCAACATCCTACTTCATAGATGGATGGATAACTGTACCTAGTCCTTGACACTCGCCCAGGTCTCACCTATGGCTCCAGGTAACTGCTGGCAACAGCAACCACACCCCTGTAACCCACAGCGGCTTGCAGGCCAAATCAGGTGAGGGCTGCATGCAGGCTGGCGTCCACATACCAGGCAGAACACCAATCTCTAACCACCCTTTTTCAAAGTGCACAAAAATACTGCTTTGACAAATATAGCAGAGAAATTAGTGTTCTCTTACTGGTACCAAAAACATCATATCGTAGCACAGCTGTGTGGACAGCTGGGAATTTTATCAACACAGGTGCAGAAGTTGCAGCAAGTCACCCACTGCAGTCGAGAGCATCTCCAGGCACCTTGGTTTGTCAAACCACTGGCAACAGATGTGCAGGACGGAGAGAATAGGGCTGGCCATGAGCAACCCATCACTCACCTTACTGACTCCGTCACACACATCACATAATATCTTGAAATGCGCTCCTTTAGTATTTGTAGAAGTGCTGGGTTCCCAAAGACTGTCAACCAAGGATTTTAACAAACAATACTTCATTAAATAGCTGAGCAGCTACTCCATGTTTATGCTGTGCCCATGTCCCGGGGATAACTGTGACCCCTTAAATAACTGTGTCATAATTTCATCACGTAACCACTCAATCTACATCTTCCCCATTTAAGTTGGGGCAACAGTGGTACTGAGATGTAACAGTGTGCGTGAACAAAATTGTGTACAAACCACTTTATAACAGACAGATTGAATAGGCTGAGAAACATAACTATTTACATAGGGTGAGACATGTTGCAGCTGGTGCATAGCCCATCGTATCTCCTTCCTCCTCCCTCCATTTTGTTTCATAGCCCATCGTATCTCCTTCCTCCTCCCTCCATTTTGTTTCATAAAGAAGAAAGATGAAGGCCAGTTATAGACTAGGTCATTATGTAGTCCAGGAACCTTGCGTTTGGTTTGGTCATACACCCTGATCATGTGATTGTGCCAATGGGCTGCTCTAGATGTTTTCGGGCTAATGTCCTCAGTGTGGATAATCTGGTGCGCCCAGTGAGTGCAGGCCTTGTTCCGTCAGCCTCTGCAGGGCCTCCATTTCCACTGATGTAGGCGGCCTGTGTTGTAGACTGAATGGGTAGGGTAATGTGGCTTCTGCTGGTGTTGATTCCTATACCCGCAGTAGATGGCACTGGTTTTGTACAAAGTGGGCACCATCTAAGGCTATCACATAACTTCACCTGTGGAGCATGGCTGTGTACTAATGCCAGCTTGTCATGGCCACGTGTGGTCTGGATCCTGACCATTTGACCAGGTGTTAGAGGCCGAGTCTGTGAGCATTGTAATCATAGTGCATTTTCCCTATTGATCAACATTCCATGAGGGCACCACTCACATTGGTTTTGATATTGGGCTTCAAAAGAGCCTTGGCAGTAGGGATTGTGGTTCTGGTGTACCTAGAGAACAGTCACTGTGCTGACGAGGACAGACCCTGTTGTGGAATGTTTCACAGGCTGAGGAGTGGAGCATGATAATCTGTATGAACCTGGGCACATTTCTCAAGTAGACGCTTAGCTGAACCCGTTCCACCAAGCCATTGTACTGTGGGTATAGAGGGCTGCTCGTGATATGCTCAAAGTCCCAGGTGTGTGCAAAGTTATGAAATTCATTGGAGACAAATAGGCGAGTGTTGTCTGTCATGAATCTCTGAAGGACTCAGTGTGTGGCAAAATATCTCCTGAGCTTGATGATGACTGAGTTATTCATCATGTTTGGCAAGTAGTCAAGCTCAAATCACCCAGAGTACAACTACCATCCAACTAAGACTAACTGTTGATTACCATTCCATTCAAAGCTGTCAGCTGCTGTGAACGACCATGGAAGGTCTAGGAGCTTGTGTAAATGCAACAGTCCCTTTGGTTGATCTGTCTTAAGTTCATTGCATACTGCACATCTGGAGACTTCCCTCTCCACATTGGCTTACATGGAGGGCCAATATACTGATTCTTTAGCCCTGTATTTAGTTGCTTTCAACCCTGGGTAACCCTGGGTAACCCTGGGTAACCCTGGGCAAAGTGCTGGGTTTTTTTTTTAACTGGTCGGTGCAACATCGTGGGCCGAAGGGCCTGTTCTGCGCTGTAATGTTCTATGTTCTATAAAGAAGAGCAGAAGGAATGATAAATCGCTGGCCATGCAGTATCAGTATGTTCTACACGGTTAGTTCATCTCTGATGGTGAAGAATGTGGGGTCATGGGGAAGCTCCCTTGAAGACTGAGGCCAGCCTTTCATAATGACATTGTGAAGTTGTCTGCTTGTGATATCCATCTGTAAGGCATCTTTGTGTTCCTGGATTCTATAAGAGGGAAGCACCTCTATGGTCACAATGTCTGTCTTCCTCACGATCTGCCTGGCCTATGGTGGATGGGAAGGCTCTGGAGAGGGCATCAGCCAAGTACAACTCCTTACTATGTTTTCAGATGACGCTGAGCTTGCAGCATTGTAGTTTTAGCCTGCACTGTGGTCGTGTAGACACAGTATGAAGAGACGTTTTTGAATAATTATGAGTGGCTGATGATCAGTTTCAACAATTGCAGGACAACCATGAATGAAATTTCTGACAGGTGGAAGCTAGAGCGAGGAATTCCTTTTCAATTCGGGCATAACTAGTCTCAGTGTCAGTGAGGACCCCTGAAGCAAAGGCTATTGGTCTGCCATTTTGGCTGTAGACTGAGCCAAGTCCATGCTCTGAGGTGTCTGCTGATATGAGCACAGGTGCTTGAATGTCAAAGTATTATAGCACTGGTGAGTCTGTTGAAGACCGCTGTGTGATACTCCTGCCAATACCATACGACATCCTGGTGGAGAAGTTGACAAAGAGGTCTGGTGACCTGACTGTAACAAGAAATAAACTGAGAAAGATCATTTGTCATACCAAGGGAGTGCTGTAAAGTGATGGCCATCTGTTGTATAGCCATTTTCTTGTCTGGATTTGACTTTACACCATCAGCTATGAGTAAGTGACTCACAGAGGGAACCTGGTTGACCCTGAATCTGCATTTAGCAAAGTTGAGCATTAGCTGTATTCTCCTGATTCTGTCGAGGATGCGACAAAGACATCCATCATATACTTGCACAGTACCACCCCAGAAAGTCATCAGCAATAATTTGGCAGGATTAGCCAGCCAAAACGTTGCTCTATGCACTGCTGGAAGACCTGGCTGTCTGTGGAGATCCCCTGGTGAACGCGGAGAAAACAATATCTGCAGAAACAAATGTTGTATGTTTCGAAGATTCCTCATTTAGCGGGATCTGCCAGAATCTGCATTTCATTCCCAGAATGCGGAAGACCTTAGCATTGGGCATGTCTGCGATAATCTGTTCCACCATCTTCACAGTGTGAGGGGGTCTGAGCAGCGCCTTGTTTAAGTGATCTGGGTCAATGCAAATCCTGACTGTGCCATCTTTCTTTACTGCAGCTACCATTGAGACCCATTCTGCAGTCTCGTCAATGGGAGTTATGACATCCAGCATCATCATCCAATGCAGCTCATTGACTACTTTCTGCTTCATGGTTATTGGTTCTCTTCACTGAGCACAAACTGTTGCTGGTACCGAGTCATCGGGTCTCGGGTGGTTCATTCCTGGTAGCTTACCAATGCGTTCGCAGGTGAAGAGGTCTTTGTACTCTCTCATCTCTGGAATCTGGTGTTGGAGAGCATGTACCTCTGGACCAAGGTGGATGAGCCCCAATGTGATGCTCTCCTGAAGACCTAGCAGTGGCCTCACATTCTGGTTGATTATATGAAACTTGAAACTGCCCTGTGCGCAATGGAGAGTGACCACACCTTCTGTGTGGATGGTTTGTCTGTCATAGGCCACGAAGTCTACCCGGTTAGTCGGGTCCAGCGTCGCATATGGGTCTAGTTACCGTAGCATTCAGCTGGGTAATACTTTACACTTTGCTCCAGTGCCTATCTTTACCTTCAGTTTTGCGTTGTTGCAAATCGCATTCAGGATGATGAAGATTTAACCCTTTACTGTGACAGTGTTAACATTCTCACAGTAGAGTGTTGTTGGAGGCTCAGTGATTTGGTTACTGTGGCTGAGTTCCAGTTTATTCACTTTGCTGATGCTCTGAACCTTGGAGGACTGACTGGCTGCAATGCGGCACTTGTCAAAAGAAAGTTGCTGTGATTTTGATCTTCGCCATTTTGCGAAGTGATTCCACTTTCCACATTTGTTGCAGCATTTATCATTTGTCAAACATGCTGCTCTGTTCTGAGGGTGACGGCCACCACAGTTGGGGTAAGGTGTGCCTTGTTCCACAAAATCTTCAGTTTCCCGCCTAAACTCCTTGCTGCTTTTTTCAGACGGTTCGTTTTGCATGCAGACGTTAATGGCTGTTTGTTGTGTTAAATCTTCCTCTTGCAGCAGCTGCTTGTGGACAAGATCACTGTGGACCCCACAGACTATTCGATCTCTGACTAACTCATCATTAAGAGTGTCAAATTTTTTTACCAAGATTTTCAAAGTTGCTGTGTTTGATTGTATCAGTTCATCAGATTTTTTGTTTGTAAAGTTAAACGCGTGCCTGTCAAATATTATGGGTATGATTTTTCTGGTCCGCTGTGCTGTGCGAGGGGCTGTAGTGGGATTCGTGACCAGCATCCAGCCAATTGCGACTTTTCTGGGCCAGTTTTGTGGCGTAATCAGCCTTGCGCCAGAAATCAGCGCGTGGCTGATTACCATATTTAAATTTAAATTTAAATGTTATTACCAAGCCCGGGAGAGTACTGTCCAGGCTTGCTAATGTTTCCTTGCCCCTGCTGGGAGAGGTTCCCACCAGTGCGGATAAAGCTGGTCCCCATCAAATGGTGGGGGATGTCCCATGAGCAGTGCCAGCTTGGCATCCTGGCAGTGCCCACCAGGCAACGGGCAGTGCCAAGGGGGCAGGGCCTTCTGGTGGGGTGGGCCGATCAGTGGTTGTGGGGGCGGAGGGAAACATTGCGCACTTTGCATTATGGATTGGTGGGGAAGGCAGAGGCAGGATGGGTAATCAGGACTGGCCATGGGGAGGAGGGATCAAGCTAGCCATGGGGTGGAGCCAGTAATCGGGGGGAGTTGGGGAAGCCGGCAGCCAGAAGGAAGGATTGGGGAAGCCATCGGGAGGTTGGCGATGTGGGACCAGTGCACATGCGCAGATCTTCCTGCTGACAGATCGACACATGCTCAGTCTTCCACTCAGCGCACTGATGCGGGCTAGATTAAGCCCTGCCCCACCCTTAATGGCATAAATCCCCGGTGGACCAGGTGAAGCACAGAGTGTCAGAAATTCAACAGACTAAGTACACCCAAATAACGGGCAGGACAATCTCCCATTTTTCTGCCCGTTGGGCACTTAGTTTCATTTTAGGTAAGTCGCCCAGTTTATTTTTCACTGCCAGGCAAATATTCTCAAATATTTGTAGAATTATTTTGGGGTCCTCTTTATCCTCCTCCATTTGAAGCACAAAGGACTCGAAGTTCTCAATGGCCTCATGACCTGCTAAATTTAGATGTAGGCTTGTAGCTATTTTGATTTGTCCAATAATCTAGCTCGGCAATATATACACCACTCCTCTTCAAATTTGGCACAATTGTCAGAATATTTTCATCAAATACCAATGGATCAATGCGGCAAAGTCTTTGTGCCATATTGCCAGCTTCTGACACCATGTGGAAGTGCTGGATTCCCACAGACTGGCGACCGAGGACTTATAACAAACTATGATCTATTCTCAAGCTGAGCTGCTACTCCATGCTTGTACTTTTCCTACACTCTGGGGAGAATTCGCATGCTTCCATCATGTGACTTCTTAAGTAACTGCGTCCTCACGTGACCACTCGGTCTGCAGTATTCACCCACGCACTGCAATAAATTGTTGCCAGTACAAAAGGAAGAGAAAACAGCAACTTTACTTAGCTTCTTGGAATATACAAATTCTACTTGGTTAAGGTAACAACTTTGATTTCAGCACAGAATTGTTCTGGTTGGCAGGAAGCCATTGTGATGCAATATTGTTGCTTTAAGTGAAAACTGTCTAGCAGAGGGTGGTAGCTAACAGGGATCAGCAGGCTACACTTTCTTTTAGATAGACAGGTTAAAGAGAGAGAGGCGAGTAGCAGTTTTCAGCTTGGTTATCAAGTTTGACATGATAAAAAGTCTGGATGCTCTCCACTGGAGTATAAACAATCACCTCATGACCCTGCGCCTGCCTCTTGTGAACAACAAGGATGTGACAATCATCAGTGTTTACTCTCCAACACTGACTTTTCCTGAGGAAATCAAGGATAAATTCTGTGAGGACCTGAACTGAGCTATTGCAAATACTCCAGAGTGCAAGTGTAGGAGCTGGCTATCAGGCTTGGAATGGTGTCCTGGGGAATTAAGGTGCGGGAAAATCCAAATTCAATAGTGTGTCAGGGGGCAATGCTAGGGGGCACTGTCGGGCGGAGGGGGCTTCAGTTGGGGATGTCTGAGGCGAGGGGCAGGGGCTTGGCAATTCCCCCTGATGTGGAGATGCCGGCATTGGACTGGGGTAAGCACAGTAAGAAGTCTCACAACACCAGGTTAAAGTCCAACAGGTTTATTTGGTAGCAAATACCATAAGCTTTTGGAGCAATGCTCCTTCGTCAGATGGAGTGGATATGGTCAGATATCCACTCCATCTGACGAAGGAGCATTGCTCTGAAAGCTTATGGTATTTGCTACCAAATAAACCTGTTGGACTTTAACCTGGTGTTGTGAGACTTCTTACTGTGAATTCCCCCTGGCACAGGTTGGCACTGTTAGGTTGGCACCATGCCTATGCCAGCCTGGTAGTGCTAACCTGACAGTGCTAACTTGGCAATGCTAACCTGACAGTGCTAACCTGGCAGTGCCAACCTGTGCTAAGGAACAGCGCCCAGGAACCCCAGTGGGAGCCTCATTGCAGGGGTTGGGGGTGGGGGGGGGGATTCATTTGTATGTGGTGGTGGGCGGGAGCGAATGTGGGAGCTGGGGATGCTGGTCACGGTCACTAATGGAGGGATGGTGCCGGCACTGTTGGTGCGGTGTGGGGAGGGGTCCGATATTCAGAGGGAAAGGGGGTAGTTCCCCATTATCCACGCGGAGGGAAATAAAGCAAGCAAAAGAGCTTGGCTCAGTGGATAACGATCTCCTTGAAATCCAAAAACTGTGAGGTTCAAGGGTCACTGAAGGATTGGACATACTCTGAGCCAATGCTCCCAATGTATTAGTGAAGGAATTCTGCAGAAGATAGTGCCCTCTGAATCAGGCGGATCGTAAAAATCCCATTACACCTCAATAGATCATAGATCAGAAAATAGATCAGCCAGTTATTTTGTTGGTATTTGAAACTGTATCTGTGATGATAATGGAAGATTTATAATTATAGTACTAAGGAGAAACCGATACGTAGCATAAATAAATGACAATCATGAAAGCGGCCAAAGTTCCCATGAATGATTCACACCAGCCCAGATCGTCATAACATACACAACGTGATGTACCACAGTTGATGAGTTGTAATTCATCATGGAAAACCATATTTTTAATAATATTGCTGTCATTCATTGAAGTATCTAAGTGGAGGGGAGATGGACTCTAGCTTTGGGACACACAATCTGTCTTTGCTTAAGGTGTCAGAGCCAGTACTTTCAATCTGCTCTTGATGTGATTCCAGAAATGTTTGGGCATGGATTTCTGACTGGCAGATGGAAGAATCTTCAAAAGTGACCTTGACTGGGTCAAACCTGCCTTCCAGCTACACTGACACTCATCCTCTTTTGGGAAGATTAGAGACTATGGAGCATAATTTAAAAAAAAAAAATTTTTTACAGAATCAAAATTAGGCAGATAAATTTTCAATGCAACAGTTAGGTTACCTCGGCAGTAGAGATAATAAAATCCATTAAGAGAATCCAATTGCTTGCAAAACTGAATCCATATATTCTGAGTTATGTTTATTTTGCTCTTTGGCCCTTTTTTAATTGTGCTACACAATATTAAATTAAACCCTATGGGGGCGATCTTACGAAACAAATTCTAAATGCAGAACAAAGGAGAAAATGGGAGAGTTTCAGACCCGTCTTTTCAGTGAGTGAGAAAATCCAATCTTATGACATAATTGAAAAAGAGAGGCACAATGGCCGGAGTTTTACTGTGTCGCCCACCCCAGAATCAGGGCGGGCGAGGCTCACGAAATGGCATTCTCCCTTAGCCTCGGGTGGGATCTTATGAGCCTCGGATGGGCGAGGCGGTAAAATTCCGGCAAATCTGATTGTCGCCAGCAAGGGGAAGGGGTGGGGTTTAAAATCGCAGGGAAGCCGACTGCTCAGTTCGAAGGGTGCCATTGTCCTCCCAGCGTAAAGGATACTCTCCTGCCCAGCAGCCCCCCACCAAGCACATAGGCTCCCTCTTCCCCCCAGACATTGGCACTCCCCACGGACATCACTCCCCCAAACTACATGCCCCCTTCCCAATGGACATCGGCAGCTCCCACGTACTTTCCCCCCAACTCCCATGGACATTCACAGTGGGCCACGGCTGAGATACTGCAGGCCATGGCTGACTCCCTGCCAACCACAGCTGAGGGCCTCAGGACCCTTCTCGACTCACTGCGGCCCATGGCTAAGGCACTCAGGAGCATCCTGGAGACCCAGTGGGCCATGGCCGCGACACAGCGGGCCTCAAGAGCGTGGCCCAGTCACAGCAGGGCATGGCTGAGGGGCTGCAGAGCTTGGCCCAGTCTCAGAGGGCAATTGCTGGGGCATCGAGAGATTGGCCCAGACTCTGAGGGCCATTGCCGAGGGCTTGCACCAAGCAATCTGTGTCCCAAATGAGTGTGGATGGTGGCAAGCCGACACCATGGCCGATGCCATGCTTGACCTGAATGGGATGGTGAGCGCCACTTTACCTTTGCCATGGAGGCACGGAGAGCATACAGGTGGCTGTGCAAGTGTCCACACTGGGAAGCTTTGAAGCACAGACATGTGTGCAGCCACCTGGATGTGTGGTGCAGTGCCTTCCAGGAATGGCTAGCCATTCATAGAGGGGGAGGGGCACCCTCGTTACCATCACAGGGTGGGTTTCCAAGTGGAGGCCAGCACTGATGGGTGCATGCTGTGTGAGGAGCCATGTTAACACCTGTCTCCCTTGCTTGGAGCAGCTGCTCTGAGACCTGCTGCTGTTTCTGCTCGTGGCATTACCGGGATGGAATACTAGCAGGCAGCCACTCTGCATTAGTAGCTCACAGATGGGAGGGTGACATGTGACTGCACTGGGGTTGGTGTCCGCGCTCTCGCTCAGCAGCCGGGGGAATGTGCCAGTGACGACCCCCGAGCTCTGCACCCCCAGACCGCGTCGCCACCCCCGAGCTCTGCACCCCCAGACTGCCCCCCAACCCCGGGCTCTGCACCCCCAGACTGTTCCCTCACCCCCGTGCTCTGCACCCCCAGACTGCCTCCCACTCCCGAGCTCTGGACCCACAGACTACCCCCACCCCTGAGTGCTGCACGTCCAAACTGCCCCCACACCCCCGAGCTCTGCACCCTCAAACTGCCCCCACACCCCCAAGCTCTGCACCCTCAAACTGCCCCCACACCCCCGAGCTCTGTATCCTCAGACTGCCCCACCACCCCCGAGCTCTACACCCCAAATTGCCCCTCCACCCCCAGGCTCTGCACCCCCAGACTGCCCCTTCACCCCCGAGCTCTGCACCACAGACTGCCCCCCCCACCCCTGAGCTCTGCACCCCCAGGTGGACCCCCATCCCTGAGCTCTGCATCCCCAGACTGCACCCCCCCCGCTCCCGGACTCTGCACCCCCAGACGGCCCGCCACCCCCGAGCTCTGCACCCACAGATTGCAACCCCATCCCTGAGCTCTGCACCCCCAAACTGCCCCCACCACAAGCTCTGTACCCCAGACTGCCCCCCCCCGAGCTCTGCACCCCCAGACTGCCCCCCACCAACCCCGAGCTCTGCGCCTCAGACTGTCCCCCCCACACCAAACTCTGCACCCCCAGACTGCCACCCTGCCCCCGGACTCTGCACCCCCAGACGGCCCCCCCACCCCCGGACTCTGCACCCCCAGACGGCCCGCCACCCCAAGCTCTGCACCTCAGACTGCCCCCCCACCACCGAGCTCTGCACCCCCAGACTATCCCCCCACCCCCGAGCTCTGCACACCCAGATTGCCCCTCCTCCCCCGAGCTCTGCACCCCAGACTGTCTCCCCCCACCTCGAACACTGCACCCCCAGACAGCCCCTCCACACCCGGGCTCTGCACCCCCAGAATGTCCCCCCACTCCCGAGCTCTGCACCCCCAGACTGCCCCCCACCCCAAGCTCTGCCCCCCCACCCCCTAGCTCTGCACCCCCAGACTGCCCCCCGGGCTCTGCTCCCCTGACTGCCCCCCACCCCCGAGTTCTGCACCCCCAGACTGCCCCCCCACCCCCGAGCTCTGCACCCCCAGGCTGCCCCCCCACCCCCGAGCTCTGCACCCCCAGACTGCCCCCCCACCCCCGAGCTCTCCACCCCCAGACTGCCCCCCCACCCCCGAGCTCTGCACCCCCAGACTGCCCTCCCACCCCCGAGCTCTGCACCCCCAGACTGCCCCCCCACCCCTCGAGCTCTGTACCCCCAGACTGCCCCTCCACCCCTGGGCTTTCCACCTCTCGACTGCAGCTGCTGCTGCCCCTCACCGCACTGCTGGCCCTGGCCAGCACCGAGCCCTGAGCTGGGCAATCCCGTGATCGCCACCATCCCCCGCCCAACACACACCCAAGCCCCCTCAACCCAGGATGCACCATGGCCATGTCTATCACCCCTCCCCCTTGCAACACAGAGGCTGGTGGTCTGAGTGACCTACCTCCTCGCTCCCCTTCAATACTGCTGTCCCTGCAGTAAACTTCTATAGAGTAGGTGTTTTCCTCACCGGCATGGCTTCTTGCATGAGATCGTTAAGGTAAGTGACGGGGAGACGATTGCGACAGCACCGCCTTAATGATATTGACATGCATGATAATGCGTGCAAATTGACATCTTAACCATTTTGAGCGCTCTCCTCATCATGCCCGGAAAAACTATGTGGTAAGATGGAAAGTGGCAGGAAAACAGGCGCACTTCCTATTTTTTCTTTCTCATGTGACCTCACAGACCTCATATCCTCAAAATACGGGCAGGATGAGGTTGTAAGATTCCTCCCAAAGTTAGCATGTACTCCAACATGACTACTTCTGTTTATTCCCCACGTTTATGAGTTGGTTCAATCAGATCCAATTAATATCTACAAATTAACCTTGAAATCAGAATGTGAATACACATCGAGTTGGGGGGGAAGGCACCAGGGAGTCCCTGAATTCAGCCATTCACAAGATGAGGTAGGCCTGTCTGACGGCTTTGCCCATGGAGAAAATTGCAATGCAAATATCTGCACAAGCTACATTAATGCTTGCTTGGCTGGAAAGGTTATTTTGAGATTACACAAAAACAATTGGTCTCTGCTCACCAGAGGCAAATAGAGACTTTACCATTAAGTGCTTGTAAAGTCATTCCACATGGAGGAGTTTGCAATCAGGCCCTCTTGTTTGTTTGAATGTATTATATTAGTACACTGTCCATTAACAAACGCGAAACATAATTTGTTTGTTGCCCAATATGTTCACAAAACATTGTCAAACATTTACGCCCCAGTATAAATATGGCTAATGGCAAAAATGTTGAGCATGATTTTCCTGGCTCGCTGCACTGCTTGAGTAGCGCAGCGGGACAGAAAATGTCAGTGGGGCCCTGTCACGGGATTAGCGACCGGCATCCAGCCGATCACAGCTTTCCCAGGCCATTTTTTAAAAACGTAATCAGCCTCACACCGGAAGTCAGCACAAGGCTGATTACAATATTTAAATCTGAATTTCAATGTCGTTAGCGAGCTCGGGCCAACCTACCATTTGCCTTTTTCAGCGCCTGCTGCAACTGCGTGCTTACTTTCAATGACAGGTGCAGGAGACCCCCAGGACTCCTTGTACATTCCCCTATCTCAATCTATAGCCATTCTGATAATAATCTGCCTTCCTGCTTTTGCAACCAAAGTGGATAATCTCACATTATTTTGCATCCGCCATGCATTTGCCCACTCGCTCAACTTGTCCAAATCACACTGAAGCATCTCTGTCTCCTCCTCACAGCTCACGCCCCTATTAAGCTTTCTGTCATCTACAAGGTTTGAGATATGACATTTAGTTCCCTCATCTAAATTATAAATATACATTGTGTATAGCTGGGATGCCAGCACTGATCCCTGCTGTACCCCACTATCCCTACTCTTTGTTTCCTGTCTGCCAGCCAGTTTTCTATCCATCTCAATACACTACCTCCAATCCCATGCGCTTTAATTTTACATGCTAATCTCTTATGTGGGACCTTGTTGAAAGTCTTCCGAAAGTCCAAATAAACCACATCCACTGACTCCTTCTCGCCAACTCCACCAGCTACATTCTCAAAGAATTCCAGTAGATTTGTCAAGTACGATTTCCCTCACATAAATACATGCTGTCTCTGTCTGATCCTTGCACTGTTTGCAAGTGCTCTCTTTTATAAAGGACTCCGGCATTTTCCCCACAACCGATGTCAGGCTAAACTGGTCTATAATTCATTAATTTCTCTCCACCTTCCTTTTAAATAGTGGGGTTACAATAGCCACTCTTCAATCTATGAGAACGGTTCCCCTCCAATCTATAGGAACTATTCATGCTGGAAACCGGCCCTCCTCACACACCTGACCATACCCCCAGGGTGCATTAATCAGCAGTGGGAGCTTCCACCGGTCACATTTGACAGCAGACCTTTGAAGAGGCTCCAAAAATTAAACGAGTATTTAAGGGTGCAGTCACTAATAGGGATATATTGAAAACTTGTGACTGGATTTTAAAGTTGACTAAGGAACTGACGACTATATCCCAGTCTAACTGAAAAAGGTTTCTGAAGTTTCTTGAAATGTTTTCAGTTATTTTCATTTATTTGAAATCACGTTACTCACATGTGGTGTGTTGATTGAAAATGTTTATTTTTTGTGTGAAGAAAAACATTTTCAGCCATAGAAATCAAACAGTACCAAGTTACCAGCGTTAAATATGTCAAGGGAAATTCATTAAAGCAGAATTTTAAAGAAAAACCCCTTTTAAAATGCTGCTCGATTGGAGCAGATAACTGGAAGAAACAAAAATCCCTTTGATCAAGCACAGTTTTGAGTACAAGTTTCAATATAGTCGGCCCAAAGCAGAAACAGTAGCCTTAACCTATTCTGTCTGATATATCTTGGCATCTTCCCTTCTGTTACCTTGTATGTGGGGTTAAAAATAGGTGAATCGCTGGAAGTTTTATTTCACACAAAAATTCAAGCCAGGTGACTGAGGAAAGAATCAAAGCATTCAATTCAAATACAAGTATTTTATGTGTCTGTTTGACAGCACTTAGAGTTTAGATTTCTTTGGCCTGGTTGTTATCATGAAGATATTTTGGGGTAATTTTGCTGAAATTGAAAATAAAGCGATCAGAGATAAAGTTTGTACTCGGATCGTAATTAAACCATTGCCAATATTGAAGGAACATGGAAGCAATTTGTACCTAACTCACCGAAAAAGGATTAAGTGGAATGTTGGCATTAAAATTAGTCTTCTTGATGGGGTTGAATGAAGAATAAATTTTGGCAGGAGGTGTAAAACCAGAGATATAAAAACAGTAATTGACCCAATGGATGGATTTAGGTTAAAGCTCTCCCTTGTGTGCCCGATTCAAGTTTACTTTGTAGTTTAATGCAGCTGACGTGACTATTTTAGTGCCTGTAGAAGTGGGGCAGCTCGATGCTAACTACCTTAATTCTACAGCGTGTCATTGCCATCGTCAACTAATCCATAACCTGAGACATGGTACAGGGGAATGTTTATTCTCCCACTTTCTGAAGAAAAGGAAGATCATATGGCCTTGCTCGTTCCAAAACCGTAAAATCCCGCCTAAGGTCAATGGACCTTCCCATTGTCTGCCCCTCGCCTGCTCTGATTCCCGTGGTGAGCAGGGTGGTAGAATTCTGGTGAATATAACCAATAGCCAAAATGGTGGCCGATCAACCCCACTTGAAAGTTTTGTCAGAATTCTGCGTGCAGAACTTGTATTCTGGCGTGATATTTTATGTTCCAAAGCAATACTTCAGTCATCATTAGGCATCTGAAAGTGATCAAGTGAAGTCACTGACCTGAAACAAATTCACACAGCACCCAAATCACATCAATTGCGAACATTTATTTGCCTGCAAATATTCAGCTGACACCATTGGTATTCAATTGACATGGAAAGATGCTGAATCAGTTCTCAGTTAGCTTCAACCGTGCTCACAGCAAGTGCCTTAGGGTTGTTTAAGCACTCACAGATGGAAATGCAACTAAGTCCCCGCAGTTGGAAATGTAATTAGATCCTTGCAGTGTCGTTTATGTACAGGTACTAGCAGTTATTCTGGGCTGGCCCGCGAGTGAACATTTTTGCCTCCTAGTTCCGGTGTGACAGAAATGTATCCACCAAACCCTTGCCATAACCCCATTCTCCCTGACTAACCCCCACTGACTATCCGGCCTCCTGCACCCGCTCCTGAACGCCACCCACAGAAAACCCCTAGAATCTCCCCTGACCCCTCACACCCCTTCAGAACATGTGCCCCACCCCCCACCTCCCCCTCCAATCCCAGATTCTCTTTGCAGAATAAAAACAGAAAAGACTGGCAAAATGCAGCAGGTCTGGCAGCATCTGTGGAGAGAGAATCCAATATGATCCTTCTTTGGAATTGACCTGCTGAGTTTATTCAGCATTTTCCGTTTTTATTCAGAATCAGCAGCACTTGGTCTTATTTTCTTCACAGAACCACACCCAAACCCACCCCCACCTCTTTAACCCAGCCCCTTTCCAGGTGTCAAAAGCTGTCTGGAACTGGGGGAGATGTCGGGCTGACTGGAAGTGATGTCAGAGGCCTGCTCAACACATTTCCAACCTATGTGAGACCATTTCAGAGTGAGGTAAGTTTTGGATTCTGGAGACTGGGAGGCAGAAAGACAGAGAGAGATAGGCAGAAAGTGGAGGGGAGAGAGAGAGAGAAAGGAAGGTAGATGGAGGCTGTTAGGAAGAGAGTTCCAAGATTTTGATCAAGTGATAATGAAGGAACAGTGAGTAAGGGTGGTGTGTGGCTTGGAGGGTAACTTGTAATTGTTGATAAAAGCTTGGAAGTGAGTTGCTAATTTTCACATTTCATTATCTACTTTTAAATTTAATTCCACTGCACTGTTAGTTCTCCGTGGTGGCACATTTACTTTGTTACTTAGACTACTGACTATTTCATTAACCCACCTCTGCCACTCCCAGTGAAGATTCCCTTGTTTTTACCCAAAGTTGGTGAGCCTGGTGCAGAGGCACTAGAATGTTCTGAAGGAAGGGGTAACATGAGAGCTGAAGTGGAATGAGTGAGGAAAGTTCTTGGGGGGGAAAGCTTTTAAAATTAAGTGGTAAGATTTGTCTTTTTTTACCATCATAAAAAGCTGCACTGATATCCTCCTGGGTCAGTTTGATGCCTAATGATCGCACTTTTTAAAATTCATTCATGGGACATGGGTGCTGCTGTCTGGCCAGCATTTATTGCCCATCCATCCCTAGTTACCCTTTGAGGGCAGTCGAGAGTCAACCACATTGCTGTGGGTCTGGTGTCACATGTAGGTCTAACCAGGTAAGGATAAGGGTGACAGACTTCATTTGCTAAAGGACACTGGTGAACCAGATGGGTTTTTCTGACAATCGACAATGGTTTTATGGTAATCAGTACATTCTTAATTCCGGATTATTTTTTTATTGAATTCAAATTCCACTATCTGCGTGGTGGGATTTGAACCTGGGTCCCCAGAACATTACCTGCGTTTCTAAATTAATAGTCGAGCTATAATACCACTCGGCCATCGCTTCCCTTTAATGCCTAATGATCATTTTGGAATAGAATGATCGCTCCCACAAGTTTAACAAATCTTTGCTGAGTGCTTCAATGAGCTGGGATCAGAGCTCATTCCGAATTACACCAGTTGATGTCAGGTCAGTACTGATCACTTTGAGCTCTTATTGAAGACCAATCGATGTCAAATCTTTCATGGGCTCCACAGTGGCACAATGGTTAGCACTACTGCCTCACAGTGCCGGGGACCCGGGTTCAATTCTGGTCTCGGGTCACTGTCTGTGTGGAGTCTGCATTTCTCCCCGTGTCTGCGTGGGATTCCTCTGGGTGCTCCGATTTCCTCCCACAGTCCAAAGATGTGCGGGTTAGGTCGATTGGCCATACTCAATTGACCCTAGTGTCAGGGGATTAGCAGGGTAAATATGTGGGGTTACAGGGATGGGGTCTGGGTGGGATTGTGGTCGGTGCACATTCAATGGGCTGAGTGGTTTCCTTCTGAACTGTAGGGATTGTACGATTCTAGGTAGGGGAGGGTTGTCACGATCTGATTTCGCTACAAGCCATCTGCATGGTACATTTCAGTTTGTAGCAAGACAGAAAGTCTTGCATTTATATGCTGCCTTTCATGACCTCAAGGAAGAGCCAAAAGTGACATTCAACTTTTGAAATACAGTCACTGTTGTCATTGTAAAAAACAGAGTAGCAGATTTGCACAGATCAAGGTCCCACGCACCTCAATGTGATAATGACCACATAATCTGTTTGACATGTTGATGGAGGGACAGACATCAGCAAGGGTGACCAAATGAACTCCTCTGTTCTTCAAGATGGTTTGACAGTTCATCCTCAGTACTACACTGGAACATCAGCCCCACAAATTACATTGACCTTTCTGGAATGGTATTGGAAGCCACGCATTCCGACATGGAGAGCAAAGTGCGACCACTCAGTCATGGCTTGCCTGTTGCAGAAAACCAGAGTTTGTCCAGAGGTGGGGTCTGAGACACAGGGGACAAAAATTCGGATCAAAGACCCAGCTTGTAATAGTGAGCTTTGAAATAAAGTTTGAGAGGACAGATACAGGCACATGGATTTTTACAAGGAATGGATTACAACTCCCCCCACCCCCCTGCAACTGAAAATACGTCAGTACTAAAGCAACCAGAAACCTGGCTGCCCAGCAAGTAACTCTATCATTCCAGTAGCACCAGGATCGAGCGGTGGCCACTTCGGAGATGCAGTCCATGATTATGAAGGAGTGATTCATCCTGGACTTCAGATAAGTCAAGGATTTTGGTTGGGGCTGCCTGGCAGAGCCCAGCAAGAGGCTGGGGTGTTTAGGTGTCAGAGGCCATGGAGTGGAATATACGGATGGTGGGGTTGGGGGGGCGGGGGGTGGGCAGAGGCATCCATTGGGCACCAGGTGTCTCCCAGAAAAGGTGTATACACCCCTTTCTGCCTGATGGCAGCTCATGAAGTGAAAGTTTTTGGACAGTTCACCCTGCCTCTGTCTTCCCCAGTCACATATAAGACAGTGGTGGAAGTGGAATGAGGCTTTCAGGAGACTGTTAATTAACCATCCAAGGGCAGTTGGGCTATCTGACATGCTGTACACCTTCCGTAATGTGTGAGACAGGTTGGAGTATGTGACAAGTCAGCAGCCAAATTATCTGTTTTCTTTTATAAGAGCCCCCAGCCCACCTTAAAATATTCTGGTGAGGGGACGGTAAAGTCAATTTTGCAATTACGGAAGGGAGTTGGGAAAGATTTGGGTGGGATTGTGGTCTTTCATCTGATAGGGTACATATGGGAAGGTGATGGCCAAGTGGTTTTATCCTAGACTATCAATCCAGAAATACAGCTGATATTCTGGGGACCCAGGTTCAAATCCTGCCACGGTAGATGGTGGAATTTGAATTTAATAAAAAACATATCTGGAATTAAGAATCTACTGATGACCATGAAACCGTTGTTGATTGTTGGAAAAACCCATCTGGTTCACTGATATCCTTTAGGGAAGGAAACCTGCCGTCCTTACCTGGTTTGGCCTACATGTGACTCCAGAGCCACAACAATGTGGTGGACTCTCAACTGCCCTCTGAAATGGCCTGGCAAGCCACTCAGTTTCAAGAGCATACTGGGATGGGCAATAGATTTTGGCCAGCTGGTGATGCCCATGTCCCATGAACAAATAAAAAAAATATGTGCAAAGCTCTGTGCTGACCACAAGACCTAAGTTACAACCAGGGCTTTCGGAATCAGGATTTGCAGACTGACAGTGCTGGAGTTACTGCAGGTGAAGGAACTTCACCATTGATATAAGTGAAGCCCATGTTCAATAAATCATTCTCAACAGAACCGACCTGTTTTCCTGTAATTGATCATTTCTTAATTGCTCAAGCAACTGCTGCGTAAACCTTTACGGCATTACAGTTTCAATCTTTTGTAAAGCAGATTCGCAAATATGCTTCTTGCCTTTGACTGTGATATTGCATAATTCATTCATGTTGTAGTAGTTACAATGGAGTAAAAATAGATTAAGTAATGCTTCATATGGAATAGCTGCTGTGCTTCACTTGCCAGGTTTGAAATACAAAATAATACTTGGGCACACATTGAGAACGCAGCACCATCAATATTTAATTTGGCTCTTCCCCCACACAGCCAGTTTACTGATCTGACAATTGCACATCCCAGTGAAAATCTGCAGTCGCTCTCAGCAACGTAGCAAGCCTGAGGATGGTGAGGAACTAGTTGTGGGATGGTGGGGACATCATCATGGAAACGAGTCGACAGATGACTGACGTGTAACACTGGGCTGAATTTTACATTGCCAAAGCGGAATATCTGGCGCAATGACTTTGGGTCATGACCTGATGCCACGACGCCAGTCTGTAATAATACAGTGGGGTGGCAGGCTCTGAACTTGGCAGCCTTCCCGCCATTTTGAAATGAATAATTAATGGCTATTTAAGCTCGTTAGGAGTCCAGCTGACTGGAATAAGAAATACATTCCAGATGCTATAATAAAGTGAAATGCATGAAATGCGTCTCGATTTTCTTTGGGGTTTCATTAAAGGGGGAATATAATGGCTGGAGGTGGGTCTTTGCCTGGCAGGGTAGGCCAGGCACAGACGAGCAAGATAGGCTGCTGACAGCTATTTCTTTAAAAAATCTTTGCCGGTCCTGGACCTCGAAACATATTGAGGTCTATCCCTCAGGGGAGTGCCCAAAGAGTTGTTGATCTGATCACCTTTCATCTCTGCACCATTTGTGGTGGGAAATTTTGCCCCCTATGGACATTGCACATCCCATGTGAGGTATCTCCTCCAGTGTGGAGGAGATGGGGGGAGAAGAAGGAGAGAAGGAGGAGGTTCAGGGGTTTTTTCCTATGTGTTCATGGGATGCGGATGCCGCTGGCTAGGCCAGCATTTGTTCCCCATCCCTAATTGCCCCTTGAACTGAGTGTCTCACTCAGCTATTTCAGAGGACAGTTAAGAGTTAAACACATTGCTGTGGCTCTGGAGTCACCTGTAGGCCAGACCAGGTAAGGACAGCAGATTTCCTCCCCTAAAGGACATTAGTGAACCAGATGAGTTTTTACAACAATCGACAGTCATCATAATTGGACATTTAATTCCAGGTTTCTACTGAATTCAAATTTAACCATCTGCCGTGGTGGGATTTGAACCTGGACCCCCAGAGCATTACCCTGGGTCTCTGGATTATTAGTCCAGTGACAAAACACAAAGCCACTGCTTCTTACTGGAATATGACTTGAAGGAAGGTTTGCAACCTGTTGAGGAGTGAGAGGCTGCGGAGGGGAGACAGCCACGGGCACCCAGATATAGGTGAATGCCCACAACTTCAGATGATGGAGGCGACAGTATTTCCCCAGATTTCGCCTTTCGTAGGTCAGACTGTCACCTCCCACATGTGGCATGTTAGCACCTGAGGTAGCCTCTGATTGTGATGGAGGCCACACAATGTCTGTGACATAAAAAGCAACAGTTTGCATTGAAATGCTTTGCCTCTGGGACATTTCAGGTCCCCGGTGGAGACCTGAGTTGGATCAGCCAGCTTACAGCTAACAGATCATTATATAAAGGCACACATGGAAGCCCATATTTAGGCATTCCCATCAATGTATATCTTTCACTACAGTAACTTCATTGCAGTGTTGATGTGCGGCTACTTGTGACAATAATAAATAACCTGATGCTGGGTGCAGAATGTGATACAGCACCCTCGAAAGAGTTCTCTTCCACCTCAAAGGTTAATGTGGCACCATTGGGGGCTAGCTGCAGCCCCTTTGTAAGAAAAAACATTAGCAACTTGTCAACATTTGAGGTGAATGTGCTGAGACATGCTTCCTCACTGCAAACACTATTGGGAGATGTGATTGAGTGTTTGAACTTTTACACCATTCAACGCAGATTCACACCTTCAACATCACAAACCATCAATGCTGCAGTCCTGACAGCTTTCCAAACCTCATGCACCCATCCTCTTAACACATGTCTGTTGGAATTATAAAAATTCCCCCTTTCAATCTCACCACCCAGGGGCCTTCCTTCTATAATGCTTTAGCCAATGGCTTGGCTCCAGTCACATAGCTGGCAATTGTAGCACCCTCTCCTCGATGGTGGTCAACATGGCCAGGTTTGGCACACCAGTTCTAGCCCTGCTTCTCTCCCTGGCATCATGCGCCCTTTTCTACTGTAATTGAAGAGGGAGATTGTAAAGATGATGGTGACACTCTGCTGCAATCATCCATCCAATGTATGGCCAATATTCACTCTATCAGCGCACCACTTTTTCCAATGCTCTATGGCAACTAACGTTTTACATTACCCATCCCTCCCACTTCATGACACCCGTGGCCACGTAGAGTGGCATATGTGAATCACGCTGTCTTACAAACTTACAAACTGTCTTACACGCTGGCTAACAAACAAGACAATCCCACCATGGACCAAGAACAAGTGAATCTATCTTAAGACTGGTGATAGATGCGCCCTTGCAAATCTCAGAATGCCATTTGTGACCCTGAAGTCACGTTGGCTGGGCAAGAACAAGGCTGCTCACCTCCTTGGAGGTGCACAATGCAATGGTCAGTGAACATATATAGGTGATCAAGGTCAGTGAGTGCATCTCCAAATGTCAACCATTACCCACCGTACATCAACATTGCATGCTGTTTAATGAACCATACCCTCATCATTCGTCCATCGACAGTGTTTAGCAATCAGGACTCATGCCTAAGATTCACATTCTCCGCATCATCCACATCTTGCAGCTTCCACATACTACCAGCTATTCAACTGGAACAGGTACATGACCCAAACACATTGCAACACACTCACTGAAACACTTCCCTGTTTTTTTGCAGGAGAATAGGGGTGAGCAATAGAAAATACTGCCGAAGGACAGACACAACTCCATCTCCTGAACCCCCTGGAGAGGAGACTGTGCAGGAAGTAGTTGCCATGGCAGAATCAACGAATCACAGAATGCTTGTGGCACAGAAGGAGGCCATCCAGCCCATTATGCCTGTGTCAGCCCTGTGCAAGAGCAACTTAGCTAGTCGCATTCCTCTGCCTTTTCCTGTAGCCCAGCAATTTCCTTTTTCTCTTTATGTGCTTAAGGTTGCCATGGAAACACTGCTGCCCTTGTGAGGGAAACAGGAGGTTTCCCTGTAAACTGGCATTTCAGCTCAATGTTCCTAACATGGAAAGCATTCTTTCTGGTTGTATCACAGCTTGGTATGGCTCTTCTTTATCCAAGACCGCAAGAAACTACAAAGGGTTGTGAACGAAGCCCAGTCCATCACGCAAACCAGCCTCCTATCCATTGACACTGTCTACACTTCCTGCTGCCTCGGAAAAGCAGCCAGCATAATTAAGGACCCCACACATCCAGGACATTCTCTCTTCCATCTTCTTCCATTAGGACAAAGATACAAAAGCCTGAGGACACGTACCAACCGACTCAAGAACAGCTTCTTCTCTGCTGCCATCAGACTTTCGAATGGACCTACCTCGCATTAAGTTGATCTTTCTCTACTCCCTAGCTATGATTGCAACACTACATTCTGCACTCTCTCCTTTCCTTCTCTATGAATGGTATGCTTTGTCTGTACAATGTACAAGAAACAATACTTTTCACTGTATACTAATACATGTGACAATAATAAGTCAAATCGAATCAAATTAAAAATCTAATCAAATGGACATCAGCACTCAAAACTGACAAAAGATTCAAGAGAACCTTTTCCTCTTCTTGAATAATCTCTGAAACAAAGTCAAATACAGAGCTGTCCCTCAAATTCAACTTTGTCAATGATGCCAATCTCATCTCATTCTCCCACTTTTTTTGACAAACCCAGTTACTCAGCTCCTAACCCCCGGTGTGCAAGAGTGCCTTGCCTCTACTTTGTGACATTGGGCGGAGGAAACTGTGCCATATGCACACTAAAGTCATAGAATCATAAAATCCCTACAGTGCAGAAGGGGGCCATTCGGCCCATTGAGTTTTCACTGACCACAATCCCGCCTCGGCCATAGCCCCATTCATTTAACCAGTATAATATGAAGGGTACCATTCTTAGCAGTGTAGAGGATCAGAAGGACCTTGGGGTCCGGGTCCATAGGACTCTTAAATCGGCCTCGCAGGTGGAGGATGCGGTCAAGAAGGCGTACGGCGTACTGGCCTTCATTAATCGAGGGATTGAGTTTAGGAGTCGGGAGATAATGCTGCAGCTTTATAGGACCCTGGTTAGACCCCACTTGGAGTACTGCGCGCAGTTCTGGTCACCTCATTACAGGAAAGATGTTGAAGCCATTGAAAGGGTGCAGAGGAGATTTACAAGGATGTTGCCTGGATTGGGGGGCATGCCTTATGAGGATAGGTTGAGGGAGCTTGGTCTCTTCTCCCTGGAGAGACGAAGGATGAGAGGTGACCTGATAGAGGTTTACAAGATGTTGAGAGGTCTGGATAGGGTAGACTCTCAGAGGCTATTTCCAAGGGCTGAAATGGTTGCTACGAGAGGACACAGGTTTAAGGTGCTGGGGGGTAGGTACAGAGGAGATGTCAGGGGTAAGTTTTTCACTCAGAGGGTGGTGGGTGAGTGGAATCGGCTGACGTCGGTGGTGGTGGAGGCAAACTCGTTGGGGTCTTTTAAGAGACTTCTGGATGAGTACATGGGATTTAATGGGATTGAGGGCTATAGATAGGCCTAGAGGTGGGGATGTGATCGGTGCAACTTGTGGGCCGAAGGGCCTGTTTGTGCTGTGACTTTCTATGTTCTATGTTCTATGTTCTAACTAGTCCCTCTGATACTACAGGTAATTTAGCATGGCCAATCCACTTAACCCGCACATCGTTGGACTGTGCTGGGGAAACTGGAGCACCCGGAGGAAACCCACGCAGACATGGGGAATACATACAAGCTCCGCACAGATAGTGACCCCAGCCAGGAATTGAACCTGGGTCACTTGCGCTGTGAGGCAGCAGTGCTAACCATTGTGCCACCCTGCTGCCCAAGTCATAGTGCAATTTTTTTTAATTCCTTCACTGGATATGGGCATTGTTGGCAGGTCCAGAACTTGCCACCCTCATTGCCCCAGAGATGAGTGGTTTGCTGGGCCATTTCAGAGGATAACTGAGGCTGTTGCAACCAGCATTTGAAACCATTGAGAATGATATGTTTCTGCCTCTGCCCCTTTTCAAATCCCACTGTTATTTGGCAAGTTGAAAATAGCGTGCACCACAGCTTCTTATATGGGGAGGTAGTGTAGTGGTATTGTTGCTGGACAAGTAATCTCAGCGACCCAGGGTAATGCTCTGGTGACCCAGGTTCGAATCCCATCATGGCAGGTGGTGGAATTTAAATTCAATAAAAATCTGGAATTAAAAGTTTAACGATGACCATAGAATTATTGTTCATTGTTGTAAAATCCATTTCTTGTAAAATCTGCCACCCTTACCTGATCTGACCTGGCCGACATGTGACTCCAGACTCACAGCAATGCTTATGACTTTTACATACCCGCTGAAATGGCTTAACAAGCCCTTCAGTTCAAGGGCAATTAGAGATTGACAAAAAATCCTGGCCCACCCAGCGACACCCACATCCCCTGAACGAATAAAGAAAGCCCCAGCTCCTCACGAGCCCACTCCCGCCAACTATCCACTAATTCCAACTCTCTCCTTCCACATATGGACGTTTAGATACCTCGCAGTCACAGCAAACAGGAGCAGACATCTGATGAAGAAGAACCATTTCTTCATCTGACACTTGCAGCCACCAGCTCAGATGCTGGCACCGCACATACTCTGGAGCGTAATCAGCGGGCAGTGAGTCCCAGACATGAGTGGGCTGCAGACAGACCAGGGGAAAAGGGTAGGGCACGTGACAGCTTCTCAGAAAGCAAGGTGTCTTATGAATTCTGCTGCAGGGGACTCAGATGAGAACTTTGGTGGGGCGGTGTACAAGAAATGCTGATGGGTTGCGCATATCAAAGTGCGTGATGCATTGTGGCAGGCTTGTCACAGAGCTTGTTGTCACAGTAAAGGAACATGCAAAAGTTTGACTCCAGCCTGGCGCAGGGCTTTGAACAGAGTTGGAACCCACCCTTTCCAGTGTGCAAGCAGTGGCCAATTTCAATATAGCAATTAACATTGCCAACCCTCCATGATTGGCTGGTTCAGTATGAGCTTTTGGGGCAGCACATGGCACAGTGGTTAGCACTGCTGTCTCACAGTGCCAGGGACCTGGGTTCGATTCCCGGCTTGGGTCACTGTCTATGTGGAGTTTGCACATTCTCCCCATGTCTGCGTGGGTTTCCTCCCACAATCCAAAAATCTGCGGGCTAGATGGATTGACCATGCTAAATTGCCCCTCAGTGTCAAGGGGACTAGCTAGGGTGAATGCATGTGGTTACGGGGATAGGGTCTGGGTGGGATTGTGGTCGGTGCAGACTCGATGGGCCAAATGGCCTCCTTCTGCACTGTAGGATTCTATGATTTTATGATCCGATGGCCTGGAGTCTCCAGGAATTGAAGATCAATCTCCAGGACATTGCTGTGCATAACCCGAGAGAAAAATCATTGGGATGTTAAACAATACTGTTTCTTCTGCCATTTTCTCAGAACTTTCCTCTTTACCAAATGTAAAAATATTGAAAAGGGGGAAAAAAGGGCTGTTTGGCTGACAATCAAGCACCATTACCATTGGGTAATGCAACTTTTTGCTTTCCAATTGGCATAGGAAGGTTATACACCACAAGGATGAACGTATTGGCCGATGAGTGGCTGGAAACATGAGTCAAGTCATGTAATGAAACCTCACATGTCTTGCCTCATGCTCCAGCCACTCATCAGTTAGCAACCCAAACAGCAATTGCGGAGCCAGCCATGATGTAGTTGCTAGTCCGACTTCCATTACAGCATAGATAGAAGTCAATGTCTCAACGCTTCACTGAAAGCTCAGGCTGCGGCCATGAGATTGATGTTTGTTGCCACACAGGTCCAAAACCATGGGGAACCTTGCAGTCTAAGATTGCTGCCATCATGACTGTGGATTTCAGGCACAGGCTCTTTTCTGTCTTTTAGGGAAGGAAGTCTGCCATCCTTACCCAGTCTGTCCTATATGTGACTCCAGACCAACAATGTGGTTGACTCTCAACTAGCTTTCTAAAATGTCCATACAAACTGCTCAGTTTAAGGCCAATAACCAATGGCCTTGCAACTTCCCACATCCCGGAAAAAGGATACACAAGGATTGGCAATACTGGGAAGTAGCCTGAAACAGATATTTGAAATAATTTATTGCCCACTTCTAATTGCCCTTGAGAAGGTGGTGGTGAGCTGCCTTTTTGAACCGCTGCAGTCCATGTGCTGTAGATACACCCACAGTGCTGTTAGCCAGGGAGTTCCAGGATTTTGACCCAGTGACAGTAACAGTGAAGGAAGAGTGATATATTTGCAAGGCAGGATGGTGTGCAGCTTGGGGGGATCTTCCAGATGATAGTGTTTGCATGTGTCTGGTGCCCTTGTCCTTCTAGATGGCAGTGGTCGTTAGATTGGAAGGTGCTGTCTAAGGAGCCTTGGTTTATTCCTGCAGTGATCTGCTATCATTTTTAGATCCTCTAGAGTCTCGTAACACTGAAATTAGGGGTGCTGCTAATCTTCCATCTAAAGTGTTCTTCAATATTTAATGTCCTATAACATTGCCTATTTCCTGGTACTCTCTCTACCCCAACTTAGAGAATCATACAACACATATTTAGCAATTGGTGTTAGTGGATCCCTGCCAGCAGCTCAACTGAGTTCAAACCAGTTCGAGGGTGTTCTCATATCTAATGATCTGGGAGTGGAACTTCAGCAGCTCATAGACATAAAGTGAAGCGAAAACAAACCACTCTCCTGGGGTGGCGAAAGGTTTTCTCTGAAACAAATAACTAGTGTGCTGAGTACCGGGTCCCTGTAGACTTTTAAAAGAGAACAATTCCTCAGTGAACAGAACGTTTTTCAGTTGCAAATGTTAAGTTTGCTGGCTGTGACTGTGATGAATCACGCGATCTTCTGGAGTCTGCTTGATTGTCGAGAGAGACAGCGAGGAATTATCTTTTTCTCACTTTTTCCTGAATTGGCGACATTTTTTTTCTTCCCTCTGATTTCTGCCTGTCCCTGGAGATTGCTTTGTTAAGGGCTAGGAGAGGGATGTATAAGGCTGTTCCATTGAGTGAATGTAGGGTTGTCAACTCTGGTTGGATGTATTCCTGGAAGTTTCATCATATGAACCCACACCTCCAACTGCTTTGATAAGTTATTTCTGTTTCCAGTCTCTTTGTAACCCATAAACTAATAGGCTATTCAAATAAAATTTAAGTACTAGCAACCCAGGGTGAATGAAATCAATCCACAGGCCCTGATAGTTCATGACCATCAGATCTTTCTTTATATGCAAGCATATTCTGAGTTGCATGTACATATAAAATACCTTCCTTATGAATCAGTAGTCTCATATGGGGATTTGTGTGCTAGGATATCCAGGCCGAATAGCCAGAATTCAGGTTTGGAATGTGGGTCCTGTTGGATTTTTCAAGAATCCATCATGTATTTCAGCTGGTGACACAGTGGTTAGCACTGCTGCCTCACAATGCCAGGGACCTGGGTTCAATTCCTGGCTTGGATCACTGTCTGTGTGGAGTTTGCATGTTCTCCCCATGTCTGCGTGGGTTTCCTCTGGGTGCCCCAGTTTCTTCCCACAGTCCAAAGATGTGCAGGTTAGGTGAATTGGCAATGCTAAATTCTCCCTTGGTGTACCTGAACAGGTGTCAGAGTGTGGCGACTAGGGGAGTTTCAGAGTAACTTCATTGCAGTGTGAATGTAAGCCTACTTGTGGCACTAATAAATAAACTTTACTTTTACTTTACTGTAATTAGTTATTTGGAAGTGGAGAGGGAGAAAGAGCAAGGATTGAAATTATGGATAAAAAATTTATTTGAGCTGACCCCGCTGTGACTGACCCCTGCACAGGGAAGGGTAGGCCAGAAGCCTATTAGGCCTGAGGTCTCAATCACATCAGATAATCCTGGGTGAAGACCAGGAGACCATTTTATTTTGGGCTTCTGTGTTGTCAACTATGGCACTCAGATGTGGGTCTAACAAGGGTGGGGGGTGGGGGTGGGCTCCAATTGGAGGGGAGGAGTTGATGACTGGGAGAGGGAAGAGGAAGCATTTGGGAGAGAGAGGAATGTGACTGAGAGAAGGATGGAGCCAACGATTGGGGGTGGGGGTACGAATGGAGGGCAACATCATGGCCTGGTTCAAGTGCAATCTCAGACGGATAACAAAAGCTGATGTTAGGCCCCACAAATAGAGTAATGAGAGGCTTAATGCCCATTGAAGTGCCCCTTACATAAGAATAGCAAAACTTATTTATTATGCTATGTGCAAGATATAGTTAGAAGTATCATGGGTTGAACTGATTTATAATATCTCGGGAACAAAAAGTCACTTTGCATTTTTCCACCAGTTGCCTATTAGGAAGAAATGAAGAAAAAGTTTGAATGCCTGATGTGAGAACTGTTTGAAATTCGGTCATTTTCTTTTCCTGTTTTGCATCTAAAAGGCGTGCATTTGTCAGCAGTGATGAAAGGTCAGTGGATTTTATTTTCATTAAATATAAGGGGAAGATTTGAAGCTTTTGAGGAATTGCAATCTGTGTCATGTATATTTTATTCACAGCCAGCTGCTCAGATATGACAGTCGTTTGAGCCTAAAAATAGATTTGTGCTGTGCTAAAGGCATTTTCTTCATATCAATTGCACTGGGTAGAAATTTGTGTTGGTTGAAGAATCCAAGGCTGCCAAAGCAGACCTTGGTGTTAGGCTTAATAGGACCGCATTTAACTTTTGACAGTGGGTATAAATGGCAATATAGGAATCAGTGAACATTGCCTGATGAATATTTGTTGGGGTTTGTGATGGACAGCTTTGACCCGATTTCCACAAACCAAAGTTAAAATTGACTCTGGTGCATTCATCTGACACTGATTTGGTCTTTTAATGGAGGCATTAATCCATTCATTTTAAATGAGCTGTTGATTAGTGGGTCTGTGCCTTAATATTTAATTTTAAGTTTTTTTTTCTGCTAAATACCTAATATTGAAAGGTTGAGTGTTGTTTCAGTAGAAGGTATAGTTATTGCTTGGGGTCATTGCTGGGTCCACTCATAAGATGTGCTTAGTTATGAAGCTTAATTTCACTCTTCATAATTTCATTTGTTTCAATATTTGCATCTATTGCATTCAACATAGATTATATACAAGCTATAATTCCACACCGGAGGTGAGATTTTACTTGTGCGATTCTTGGATCTCATATTTCTGCTGTTTCCCACATTGATAGACATTGAAGATGAGTCCAACTGTGAATCCACTTGTAAAATCTTGACTAAGTATGAAGCATTTTGCAGGGTTAGAATGAAGGGTGAAACTGACAACTTTCATTCACTGTGCATTAATTTCATCTTGGATAAGCACTCCCTGCTTTATTCTTTTTGCTTAGATCATCAATCTATGATACTTCACAATCGTACTTCATTGGTTATAAAGTGCTTTGAAAAGTCCTGAGGTTGTGAAAAATGCAATACGACTGCAATTCTTTCTTTCTTGCGCTGATCAAAATCATAGAATCATGAATGTTTAAAGCATAGAAGGAGGCCATTAGATCCATCGGGCGGCATTTTACAGTTTCGGGACGAACAAGGCCGTAAAATCCCGCCCAAGGTCAATGGACCTTTCCATTGTCCGCCCCTCGCCCGCTCCGATTCCCATGGTAAAATTCTGGCCATCGTGTTTGTACTGGTGGTAGTCTCAGAATGACTAGTTTTAGTGTGGCTATCATTTTGTAGTTTGAGTCAATATGTTCTTAAGCATTTTCTGCTAAATTTGATGGAAACCATTTTAATAAAAACTAAACCAATATTATTATAAACCAGCCAGATTTGTTAAGTAGACAGATTCAATCACCCGAACCGGAGTGTGGTGACAAGGGGATTTTTACAGTAACTTCATTGCAGTGTTAATGTATGTGTACTTGTGGCACCAATAAATAAATTTTAAAACTTAATCTCAATTGTGAGACAATTAAAAAACAAACAATTCATTAATAGACATGTTAGATAAGTTTATAACTTTTATAATTATGAATAGATTATCAATAAATGATTATGAATGCAGACTCTTACAGTGCTGTGGTAATAAGAATAAAGAGGTAATATGATTTGTTAACATTGACGAAGAGGACTGAATAGGCCATTGTTTAAGGGGCCTCAACTTTAAATGACAAATAAACTATGTTAACCAATTAATGGAATCTGAAAGCAAAAGAGAAAATGCTGGAAAATCTCAGCAGGTCTGGCAGCATCTGTAAGGAGAGAAAAGAGCTGATGTTTCGAGTCCAAATGACCCTTTGTCAGTGCTAAAAGGCATAGAAGGTGGAAGATATTTATACTGCAGGGTGAGGGAGTGAAAGATGAGTCATAGCCACAAAAACCAGGGTAAAAGACTGCTAACGGCTGTCCACAGAGAGAATAAAGGGTGTGAATGGCCGAACGGTAGAGAAGCTAAAATGAGAGGCTAAACTGTGACAGATGAAGATGTTTGGCGGGGGGGCAGGGAAATGGACGGGACAGAGGTAAAATTTAGAAAAGGAGAAGCAAAGGGGGATAAAAGGTAAGGGAAGGGGAATAAAGTAGGAGGAAAGAGTGTGGGGGGGAGGGGGGGGAAGAAAAATGAAGAAAGACAATGAAGAAATAAAAGGTAGAGAACAGTAAAAAGTTAAATAAAATAAAACGAAAACAAAGGGGTCGAGGTGGGGTAGAGCAAGTCATCTGAAGTTGTTGAATTTGATGTTGAGACCAGAAGGCTGTAAAGTGCTTAGCCTGAAGATGAGATGCGGTTCCTCCAGTTTGCGTTGAGCTTCACTGGAACATTGCAGCAGGTCAAGGACAGACATGTGGGCATGGGAGCAGGATCGTGTGTTAAAATGGCAAGCAACCACGTCCTGATTGCGCACAGACCGAAGGTGCTCAGCAAAGTGATCACCCTTGGTCTCTCCGATATAGAGGAGACCACATTGGGAGCAGTGAATGCAATAGACCAAATTGAAAGAGGTGCAAGTGAAGCACTGCTTAACCTGGAATGAATGTTTTGGACCTTGGATGAAAAGCATAGAAGAGGTAAAGGGACAGGGGTTACACCTTCTGCGATTGCATGGGAAGGTGCCATGAGTGACGGGAGAAATGTTGGATATAGTGGAGGAGTGGACTAGGTTATCCCGGAGAGAATGATCTCTGCGGAATGCTGACAGAGGGAGTGAATGGAAGATGTGTTTGGTGGTGGCATCACGCTGGAGTTGGTGAAAATGGCGGAGAATTATGCTTTGCATGCGGAGGGTGGTGGGGTGAAATGTGAGAACAAGGGGGACTCTATCCTTGTTCTGGGAGGGAAGGAGGGGGTGAGGGTCATGCACGCTGTTGAGGGCCTTGTCAACAACTGTGGATGGGAATCCACGGTTGAGGAAAATGGAGCACATATTAGAAGAACCACTTTGGAAAGTGATAGAGGGGGAGCATTTTAACACAATGTCTTTTTCTCTGATCCTGTCCTTTATCTTGACTCAATGGGATCTAGCTCCATTCCCTGTCCTTGTTCCTGTCTGGGACTTTCTCCTGTGACTGCTTTCTGTCTGATTTAGGACCTTCTTCTTGCTCTGGGTTCATTTCCCTTGTCCCCCTCCCATAGACCTGTTCCCTGAGACAAGTTCTCTGCAATGGTGCCCCTCTTCAGAAAACCTGACCTGTAGTTCTGTGTTGTTTTACTTTTATTCTTTTTTCACTTCTGCGCAGGTGTGCAGTGCCAGTTCCCAGCCTAAAGACCTGAACTGCGAAGGTGCACAGGGCTGGATCCCACCCTGAAGATGTGAAACATACCAACTGCACATGTGTGGCCCTTTCCCAGCCAATGCACATGCAGAAGTCCTGAGGCCCACTGGAAACTTGGGCGGCATGGTGGCACAGTGGTTAGCACTGCTGCTTCACAGCAGATTCCTGGCTTAGCTCACTGTCTGTGCGGAGTCTGCACGTTCTTCCCGTGTCTGCGTGGGTTTCCTCCGGGTGCTCCGGCTTCCTCCCACAGTCTGAAAGATGTGCTGGTTAGCTGCATTGGCCATGCTAAAATTCTCCCTCAGTGTACCCGAACAGGCATCGGAATGTGGCGACTAGGGGATTTTCACAGTAACTTCATTGCAGTGTTAATGCTACTTGTGACGCTAATAAATAAACTTTAAACTATAGTTCCCGCACTTCAAATTCCCGATTAAGGTAAGTTTTATTTCACTTGAGATCCATTTTGGTGACATTTTATTTTAACGTGACATTTTACCAAAAGCCTTTTGAGGCTTCATAAACACCATGCACCCCATCAACATTATGTGACCTCATCAAAAAACTTAATCAAGTTGGTAAAACTGTGATCTATGTATATATATATTGTATGTGGGGGTTTGTGGCATGGACTGCCCCTTTAAGAGTGCGGGTCAAGTGACCCCTGGGCAATTAGCTCCTCCCAATGTGGGATCCTGTTGGGCAATCTTAGACTTGACTGTGAATGAGTGCACATCTTAAATAAAGAGCTCTCAGTATTCAAATTATCAAGCCTACCTTTGTGATTCTTTATGCACCCTTGGTCCATAGGGGCATACATAATAAACATCTTCAACAAATCCATGCTAGCCTTCCTTATAATGGGTACACCCTTGTCCAGGTAACTTTAATTTAGTTGTGGATTTTTGTTTCTAAAAACGTTCCCACCACCAAAGTTAAACTATCTGCTCGCTAGCACTGGCATTATACGTCTTGTTGCCACAGTCCAAGAAGCTGATCTTCCCATTGAGAGAGAGAGAGAGAGAGAGCTGACTGGTGGTGATTTAACCTGCAGGTCACCACACCTCAGGCAAGGAGCAAAGTTGAGAGTGGTCTCAACCGGCAAGAGAATTCAGCCCACGCTGTTGGCATCACTCTGCATCACTAACCAGATGTCCAGCTAACTGAGCTAACCAAGCCCCGGTGTTAGACTCACACCCTTTTTTGACAAGGCTGTAATATTTCTTAGCTTAATGATTGGCTCCAAATTATGACTTGTGTTGTGTGCTTTCTACAAACACGCAATAACAATTGTGTTAAGACTAACCACTGGCTGGGATGTTGTGTCGCATCAACATGTACATAAGGAAGGAAATTACACTTATATATCATGCTTTCCATGTCTTCAGGATGTTCCAAAGTGTTTCTTAGTTAATGGTGTGTTCCTGAAATGTAGTAACACGAGAAACACAGCCAACTTATGTACAATATCCAATGAAAGATATTGACCACGAGAACTGTTATGATAGTATTGACCAGATCACCAAACATAGAACATAGAACAGTACAGCACAATACAGGCCCTTTGGCCCTTGATGTTCTGCCGAGCTTTGTCCGAAACCAAGATCAAGCTATCCCACTCCCTATCATTCTGGTGTGCTCCATGTGCCTATCCAATAACCGCTTGAAAGTTCCTAAAGTGTCCGACTCCACTATCACAGCAGGCAGTCCATTCCACACCCTAACCACTCTCTGAGTAAAGAACCTACCTCGGCCATCCCTCCTATATCTCCCACCATGAACCTTATAGTTATGCCCCCTAGTAACAGCTACATCCACCCGAGGAAATAGTCTTTGAACGTCCACTCTATCTATTCCCCCCATCATCTTATAAACCTCTATTAAGTCGCCTCTCATCCTCCTCCACTCTAAAGAGAAAAGCCCTAGCTCCCTCAACCTTTCCTCATAAGACCTACCCTCCAAACCAGGCAGCACCAGACTAATTTCTCTGCTCTTCATAACTGTGCAATCTTTTACATCACCCTGGGAGGGCAGGCAGGGCCTTGCCTTAGCATTACATCTGAAGGTTGGCACTTCAAACAATGCAGCACTCCCTCCTTACCGACTCCAAAACTCTGTTCCCAGGGTTGAAACTGCTTCTAACACCACGCCAGCTAACCTGTGCAGATGTCATTTACCACGTCTACCTTTCATGTTACAGACTATTTAAACTGTTTTCCTCTGTCTTCAAAGTCATCCATTGACCTCATTTATCTCTCTGAATTTGGCCACAATATAGATCTGAAGTCTTGCACAAGGTCTAAATGCATTCGAGCAGAACTTTCCAACATTGCTAGATTTAAAATGTGTGCAGCTGATCAGACATCTTCACAAAAATTGCCCAATTTGCTTTTCCATTGATTTAAGTCAGAATGAAAATTAGGCTGTTTCGATAATACCTCAGGTGGCAAGTTGAAAATCTACGTCTGTGTTTCTTTCAAAGAATAAAGAACAGTTCAGCACAGGAACAGGCCCTTCGGCCCACCAAGTCTGTGCTGACACAGATGCCTCTCTAATATTTTCTTGCCTCTATGTAGTCCATTTCCCTCTATTCCTTGTCTATTCATGTATCTATCCAGATGCATCTGGAATGTTGTTATTGAATCTGCTTCCACCACCTCCTCCGGCAACATGTTCCAGGTATTTACTACCCTCTGCGTTAAAATCTTGCTCCTTACATCACTTTTAAACTTTTCCCCTCCTACTTTCAGCCTATGCCCCCGAGTAATTGACCCTTTGACCCTGGGAAAAAGACTCTGACTATCCACTCTATCCAAGTCTGTCATAATCTGTAAACCTCTATCAGGTCCCTCCTCATCCTCCGACTCTCCAATGAAACAATCCAAGTTTGTTCAACCTTTCTTCATAGTCCATATCCTCCAAACCAGGCAACATCCTGGTAAATCTCTTCTGCACCCTTTCCAATGCATCAACATCTTTCCGGTAGTGTGGCGACCAGAATTGTACACAATACTCCAAATGCGGCCTAACCAAAGTCTTATACAGCTGAAACATGATTTTCCAATTCCTATACTCAACGCCCTGACCGATGAAGGCCAGCATGCCCTGTGCCTTCTTGATCACATTGTCCACCTGAGTTGTCACCGTCAGGGAACTGTGGATCTGCACACCTAGATCCCTCTGTATGCTAATATTTCTAAGGGCTCTACCATTTACTGTATACTTTCCTTCTGCAGTAGACCTTTCTGAATCACATCACCTCACATTTGTCCAGGTTAAGTTCCATCTGCCATCTTTCGTCCCAGGTCTCCAGTCGATTTATATCCTGCTGTATCCTCTGACAATCCTCCTCACTATCCGTTACTCCCCCAATTTTTGTATCATCCGCAAATTTACTAATCAGACCACCTACATTTTCCTCCAAATCATTTATATATATTACAAACAACAGAGGCCCCAGCACTGATCCTTGTGGAACACCGCTTGTCACAGACATCCAGTTAGAAACGTACCCTTCCACTGCTACGCTCTGCTTTCTATGCCAAAGCTAGTTTTGTATCCACAAACTCACCTGGGATCCCATATGACTTCACCTTTTGTCATGATGTGGAGATGCCGGCGTTGGACTGGGGTAAACACAGTAAGAAGTTTAGCAACACCAGGTTAAAGTCCAACAGGTTTATTTGGTAGCAAAAGCCACACAAGCTTTCGGAGCTGCAAGCCCCTTCTTCAGGTGAGTGGGAATTCTGTTCACAAAGAGAGCATATAAAGACACAAACTCAATTTACATGAATAATGGTTGGAATGCGAATACTTACAATTGTTTTGTTTCTTAAAGACTTGATTAGTTGTAAGTATTCGCATTCCAACCATTATTCATGTAAATTGAGTTTGTGTCTTTATATGCTCTCTTTGTGAACAGAATTCCCACTCACCTGAAGAAGGGGCTTGCAGCTCCGAAAGCTTGTGTGGCTTTTGCTACCAAATAAACCTGTTGGACTTTAACCTGGTGTTGTTAAACTTCTTACTGTGTTCACCTTTTGTATCAGCCTGCTAGAAGGAACCTTATCGAAGGCTTTACTAAAGTCCATGTACACAACATCCACTGCCCTGCCCTGGTCAATTTTCCTTGGTCATTTCCTCAAAGAACTCAATCAAGTTTGTGAGACATGACCTCCTCTTCACAAAACCATGCTGCCTTTCGCTACTAAGCGTATTCTCTTCCAGATGTGAGTACATCCTGTCCCTAAGTATCTTCTCCAATAATTTCCCCACCACTGATGTAAGGCTCACTGGCTTGAAATTTCCCAGATTGTCTCTTCTGCTCTTCTGAAACAGAGGAACAATGTAAGCTGCTCTCCAATCCTCTGGTACTTCGCCCGTGACTAAAGACGACACAAAGATTTTGGCCAAGTACTCAGCAATTTCTTCCCTTGCCTCTCTCAGTATTCAGGGATAGTCCCTATCTGGCCCTGGAATTGGTTCACCTTAGTGTTTTTCAAAATCTGCACTACCTCCTTCTTTTTCAATCTTGCTTACAGATACGAAAGCTTTTTGCTGAGGAAAGGAAAAAGAAGACAACATTTTTTTTTGCAGCAAGACTTAAGTTTTGTGTTATCAAACAACCAGATGCGAAAGAATCAATATCTTCTTCAGGTTCTCTAAGAATCCTACAGCATAGTTGGACACATTGTGGTTCATCATGCCTCTACCAAACCTTTGAAAGAGCTGTCCAGCTGTTTCAAAGCCATAACAACTCGTTGTACAAAAGTTGTCCCCTCTGGCTCCTTTGCCATGAAAATCTCTTGTTGTAGAAGGATGTGGGTCCCCTACCATCACTGATAACAAGGACTTCCAGCAAAGGTAGGTTATTCCTGAGCTCAACAGCTATATACTATATGACCTCTTTTGTAACCATGTCATCACATTCCCATTTGACTGCTTGTTCATAGAATTCATTGAATCCCCACAGTGCAGAAGGAGGCCATTCAGCCCATCAAGCCTGCACCAATCCCATCCAGGCCCTATCCCTGTAACCCCATGTATTTCGCTTGCTAATCCCCGACCCTTGGGCAATTCACCATGGCCAATTAACCTAACCCCTGCATCCTTGGACTATGGGAGGAAACTGGAACACCCGGAGAAAACCCACACAGAGACGGGGAAAAGGTGCAAACTCCACACAGCCAGCAACCCAAGGCTGGAATTGAACCTGGGTCCCTGGCACCGGGAGGCAGCAGTGCTAACAACTGTGCCACTATGCCGCCATCATCAGCATCTTTCAACCTTATAGAGCAGCAATTAGCTTGCACTCTGGGAAGGGATTTTCCAGCTGCGCTCGCCCCAAACCCAGAAAATCCCACTCAAGGTCAACGGACCTTTGCATGGCGATGGCACCCATGATGGGCGGGACAGGAAAATTCCCCCAATATTTCACAGATGTTCAGCTAATTTTCCCTAAACTGGATTCTGTTCTCTTTCACTGATTCAGAAAGACATCAAGCTCCATTGTTGGACTTGAGCACATAACCTCGACTGACGTTTCAGTGCAGTACTGAGGAAGGGTTGCACTGCTTGAGGCTATGAATTTCACAAAGTCTTTGACTCGGTACCAGGCAGCAGACTATTGGAGGAGATTAAGGGCAGGTTGTCAGAATGGCTGAAAGTGGGTAGTGGAGTCCACAGGCTTGTGTTCTGGGCTCATCTTTGTATATGATATAATAAGGTCCCACAAATAAAGGTTGTATCAGCACTGTATTGCCGGAATACAGCGCAATGTTAATAATTGCGTTCCAGTTATCAAACAAAAGGCCAGAATAATTACTGGTGTAATGTAACATTAACAGTCTATCAATAGGAACTGAGGTGGAAGGAATTGAATTCATCTGCTGGATTTTCAGCCTAATTACTGCATGACCTATTCGAATGAACAACCAGTACCTATTGAAATTTACAATAATTGCTTGCCCTTGCAGATTTTCTGGCCTGATGTTTGTGGACCCTGTAAAACTATTGATTTATTTATTTAAAATGGGAGAGAAGATAACAATACAAAGCCATGAATTAAAATTAAAATTAAAATACATTGTTACTCATTTCTTTCCAAAACATTGCAATACCTCCGAATTCTCTTCAGGAGTTCAGTAGCAATCTGGGAATCGTTCAATTAGGGATGGTTCTTTTTTAATGTTTCATGGTAGGTGCCGTCTCATGCTCTCTTAACCTTATTCCTTGTTGCTCCCACCTTTACTACCTTCTCTACTTAGTGTCACTTTTCATAGAATTTATTAAACATTATGCAAGGTTGGTGCAGTCGTAATGCTCTAACCTCTGATTCAGAAAGACATCAAGCTCCATTGTTGGACTTGAACACATAACCTCGACTGACATTTCGATGCAGTACTGAGGAAGGGTTGCACTGCTTGAGGCTATGAATTTCACAAAGTCTTTGACTCGGTACCAGGCAGCAGACTATTGGAGGAGATTAAGTGGGTAGGTGTTATGGGCAAGTTGTCAGAATGGCTGAAAGTGGGTAGTGGAGTCCACAGGCTTGTGTTCTGGGCGCATCTTTGATCACAGTCTCTGCCAATGATTTGGATATGGGGCTGGAAGGGGTGCTGTCCAATTTTGTGGAAAATACTAGCACAGAAAGTGTGAGAAACATTTCGTAAGAATCTAAGGAAGTTGGAAAGGGATAATGATAAGCCTGTGGAATCAGCAGAGAAGTGGTAGATGGGATTTCGCCAGTAGGTGTGGGGTGAGGCTCTTCGGTTCTAAAATGTAATTACTTTGAATTGGCTGATGTGATAAACAGAGTGATTTCAAGGTCCCAGTTCAGAGTAACAAGATCTAAAAGTGGCATGAGTGGATAATCTGTTATTGTGGTTCTGCCTCACGATTTGTTGGCTTTTTGCTGGAGAGATCTTGCTGTGGACAATGGCTTTTGTTGAAATCACATTTATTTACATACTAACTATTTACAAAGGTTAATTAAGACCAAGAAATAGCTGGAGCTACTCTCTAAGATGTTTCTGAGTCCTCTTCCTTCAGTGAGTGACATTGCTGTGACATAGCCCCTTGCACTCAGGCTCAGTAACTATCATTAGAGTTAGTCCTTTATGCTACATCTCCCCCTCGAGTCTTTATCCCCATACTATTATGTACACATTACACCACACCACTCTCCAAAGTTTCTTCCCTCACGAGGAAGTCCCTTTGGTGGTTTCACCAACTTCCTGAATGGATGTGTGGAACTCCTTCTGAGATAGATGGGAATCCTGTTACGCTGAGATCAGTTCGTGGGAGTTGTCACTCCTGGTTTCCCTCATTTGTTGTTCAGTAGGTGTAATGCTCTCTTAAAATTCAGGGCACCACCATGCTGTTAATAGTGGTCTGTCCATTGAGATCAGGGCAGATCCATGGCTTCCAATGGTGCACCACTCAGGTCTGTAGCTCCTCCTACTATCACCACCCTTGGGGTTGCCATTGACCAGAAACTGAAGTGAACCTGCCATATAAATGTGGTGGCTACAAGAGCAGGTTAGATTCTAGGAATCCTGCAGTGAATAACTCACCTTCTGACTCTCCAAAGCCTGTCCACAAGACGCAAGTCAGGAAAGTGATTGCATACTCTCCACTGACCTGGATGAGTGCAGCTCCAACAACATTTGAGAAGCTCAACACCATCCAGGCCAAAGAGACTCAACTGATCAAACATACACTACCTCCACAACTAATGAACAGTAGCAGCATATGTACCATCTACAAGATGCACTGTGGCAACTCATGAAGGCTCCTTAGGCAGCACCTTCTAAACCCATGACCACTACCATCTAGAAGGACAAGAGCAACAGACATATGGGAACACCACCACCTGGAAGTTCTCCTCCAAGCCACTCACCATCTTGACTTGGAAATGTATCACTGTTCCTTCAATGTCATTGGGTCAAAATCCTGGAACTCCCTCCTAACAGCACTGGATGTTTCTACACCTCAAGGACTGCAAAGTTTCAAGAAGACGGCTTACCACCATCTTCACGAGGACAACTTGCTATAAATGCTAGCCTAGCCAGTGATGCCCAAATCATGTGAATGAATTTATTTAAAAGTCCCATTGCAAATGCATGAGCTGTCACTCTGTCAGATAACACTGAGCCACCAGCTCTTGTGTCTAGCTTGAATTTGGTCAGATGTATATTTACATAAACATCAGCATTCCACAACTGTTTTTTATATTTTCCTTTATTTTACCCAGGAAAATTATTTCCTGCTTGTCAAATTTTTAAGTTTCTTGAATGGAGGTACCTTGAGCAGATTTCTCCTTCTGTCTTGTAAACATAGAATTCCTGGAACAGCAGACCACTTTAAAATGGTTTAGCTTGCCATACCCATGGCACTGTGCAATTTCGGGTGGCTATTCTCCCTATCTGTGGACCTTATTCCCACCACAGCAGCAATTTTGGAAAATGATGGTTGCCAACTTTTCAGGATGTTTCCCTGGTTGTTGACTTGATGTACTTCTGGTTTTACAACCCACATATCGAATGTCTTCATTGGGCTGTTCTTGGGAACCTTCCCTCACATCTCTGACAGAAGACTTGTTCTGCCTTTGCACTTTGGCCTGTCTGGCCAGTTGTCCAGATTTATTTAAACTTAAATATTCCCGAGATTGTAAGAAGTTGCAGTGAAACTTGTGTAAAACACCAACGACTACTGTAACTGATCAGGCCATCTTTTAATGTTCCAATTTGCAATTTTCGGATAGGTGGTACAATTCATTAATGAATTAGCCAATCCCTTCATCCTTTTATTTGACTGCACTGATTAAATTTTGCTGCCTTAATGGCAATATTTTTACAAAGACTGAAATATGAGTCAAAGGCTCCAATTACTTCCTGGTAGGAGGTTGTCTGTTTGTTCACCCTCTGTCTGGCCTGCACATCATCTGCTACGCTCACAACGGTGTATAACAAAGTGGTAACTTAAACTTTGTTGTCTTCACTTGCAAGACCTAAGGTGTTGTGGTACTGGGTAAAACATCTTCACCAATTTTGCCATTGCCAACCTGTCTGGGACTCTCTATATTTTGAAAGGATTCTGGCAGCAGAAAAGGAGCAGCGATTTCTCACCCTGCTTTGAGGTTGTCTTTTCACATGCTGCTTATCTTGCCAGTTGCTGGGCGGCTGTTTTATTTGGTCACCTCTGGTGTGGTTGCTGAGTTGGCTGCAAAGTCCTTCACCTGCAGAACTGCACAGTGGTTGTCTTTCACGTGAGGCATTTCCCACCATTTTCTACTGTTTTTCTATGGGTGTAGTCATTGCTCCTACCATCTGTTACTGTAGTTTTACCTCAGGATTCATTCACTTCTTATTCTAGAAGAGACCTTGTTGGAGAAAATGGGTGAAAATTTTCATTTTTTAAAAATGCTGAACCAGGTGTGGAAACTGGTGTGCAGCTCACCAGCAGCACAGCTGGTTTTTCTCTGTATTTTCCAGCACTTAGTAAAAAGGGGTGCCTCATGGCCTTCCTGGTTGGGAATCTCAATAGACCACTGGTGGAGGGGCTGGGGAAAATCTGAAAATGAGATCTCGCCGGCGACCTTCTCGCTTTCCAGCTCTGTGGTGCCATTTGCACTCACAGCGAATACAGGCACAAAATCCTCCTCCGATGGTCTTTGTTGAAAATACATTTATTTACATACTAACTATTCACAAAGGTTAAGTAAAACCAAGACGTGACGGGACCTATTTCCTCAGATTCTTCTGAGTCCTCTTCCTTCAATAAGTGATATCATTGTGGCATAGCACCTTGTGCACATGCTCAGTAGCTATCATTAAAGGTAACCCTTTACAGATACGAAGTCTCACAACACCAGGTTAAAGTCCAATAGGTTTATTTGGAATCATGAGTTTTCGGAGCGCTGCCCCTTCATCATGAATTCTATAATGAATGTAATGAATGATTCTATAATGCATCTTACGATGCCCACCCCAGTCTAACGCCAGGATCTCCACCTCATCTTTATAGATAAGGCCATTAAAAAGCGTTATTTGGCAAGAGAAATGTAACATGGAAGCCGAGATGCAATGACGAACTGAAACTCAATTCAAGACCACAGTTGGAGAATTGTGACAGTTTTAGATCCCATATTGTTGGAAAAATGTGGAGGCCACAGAGCCTTCAGACAGCCAGGATATTATCTGAAATGAGAAAATGTGCATACAAAGAAATACCAAAATATTGAGCTAGAATATTCACTGCATTATAGAATCATTCATTGCATTGATGATAGAATATTTCTTTCAAAAAAGGGATGGATAAAGGGGGTGGAGCAGTTTAAATTCATAAAAGAATGAAGAGAATAGAGACATAGGCCACGGTTTTGCACCCACACTCAGAACCCAACCCATCTTTTTTAAAGGGCATCCCGATATACAAGAAAGGAAATGAAAAGAGGAACACCCCCGCACAGACATGGAAGTTCCCCGCCCCCTCCCACCCCCTGCAACTTGGAACCTTCCCCACTCGAACATGAACCTCCTCAACAGAAGCTCCCCCAGCAGTGCACTCTGGTGCTGCTCTTCGCAAAGGGCACTGGGTACAGCCTTGGCATGACCCTCTCCGCCTGGGAGGCTGTACTTACCTGTACACCCGCCCAGTGACTTCCATTCGTCAGGTCCCCATTTGTCAAGACCCGCAGTAAACCCCACCGACGTGATGGAGGAGTGTTTAGCTGTGGGGGCGGGGGGGAGGCGTTGGTGGGCAGCGGGGGGATGATTCAACCGGGAGGCCCTCTAATGACATGAAAAGGTACGCTAATGGGGTTCCTGATCGTTTGTGGCAGGAAGCTAATTGCGTCATTAGGGGGGGCGAGTTGTGAGCGGGAACAGACTCAATAGGAAATCCTACCAGTGTAAAAGCCATTTTTGGACTCCCCCTCGATTCTCTACCCGCTGCGGCTTTCCCACCGCCGCCCCCACCTCCCCCCACCCCTCCACCCACCTCCCCCCACCCCCACCTCCCCCCATCCCCCCACCCACCTCCCCCCACCCCCCCACCCACCTCCCCCCACCCCATCCCTTATGTTAAGTACCAGCTGTAACTTTCCGTCACAGTTTAATTCATTTTAATTGCACAGATGCAGTAATTTGTTAACATTTACCAGAAAGTTGAAGGAGAGATCCCGATTCTGCAAGATAAATGGGGGAGCAGCACAAATTGTGCGGCAATTTATTCACACTCATAGCACACCTCTTCATCACCTCAAATCTTATTTATGTGCCAATGACATTGAGTGCATTACACTTGCCAGAAAACCTTGGCCCATTATAACATCTGACAATGTGTTGGCTGCTATGCAGCTGTTTGCTTGTTTAGACAAGAAATAACTCATTCAGGTATATGTCAATAATGAACAAGATTAAAGAGCGTGTTAAACTGAACCCTTTAAACTTTGAAGCCAAGCCATGGAATATGTGGATGACTCCGCATCATTCACAGCAGCTTGCAGGCATTGATTTAGAAGCGTTCTGAAATAATTTCCAGTACAGCTTTCTGGATCAGGAGAAGTATCAGCCAAGCCTAATATCCAATTATCTTGTGTAATTGAAGGGAGGACAGGCCCATGAATTTTTCCTACACATTAATATCAATGCTATTATGCTGGGCTAGTAGAAAATATTGTTCTGAGGCATGAAAGGGAACAATGTATGATCAGGAAGTAGTTTTCATATCAAAACATTTTTAAACATGAATTATGACCTGGAATTTTCTCCATCGCCAAAGCCTGAAGCTCATTCCCAAAATGTGACCAATCCTGCATCCATTCTGCTGATAAAGTTTATTTACTAGTCACAAGTAGGCTTACATTAACACTGCAATGAAGTTATTGTGAAAATCCCTTAGAGCAGGTTATCCTCACATTCTCTGTCACTCTATTAGAATCACCAGATATGGAATAGTTTCCAATCCGCACAAACTATCGGGGCTCATGGAAAACATTGAATTCACATCAAATATTTCAATGGGAGCAGGGAAATTGAAGTTTCAGCTAATTTAACCATCATTGGCCACAGCAAAGCCAGGAATGCAAGGTAGGGAAAGCTTATCAACTTTCAATGTGATCAAATCATAAAAATCTGGACTACGGAACAGAAAATAAAAAATTCAGGCCTCAGTACGGATAATTCTGTGAAAAAACACGAAAAAATGTTATTAAAACTCTGGAGATGAAAATCTGCCTGTAATTTGAAGAGGGCCTGCGAGTAGGCCTAGTTGAGAGAAACTCACAGGTAAAGCTCAGTAACTCATTGTTACACATAGCAGCATAGCCAGGCGCAGGGATGTAAAAAGATTGAAGGTGATCATATTGACGTGCATAACACACGCACACAGCTTTGTGATTCTGTGCTACTGTAGCAAGAACGAGGAGCAGAAAGTCCAGGAAGGAACGCAACAATAAAGGATGAGGCTTCAAAGCAATAGGGAAGAACTTCAGGATTTGCTTCAATCGAAGTGATGTCACCAATTATTCAAAACTACCCATTAAAAACATTCATGCAGTAGTTGATTTTGTGCATGGAATGTACATATATTTGGAAACAAATAGGCAGGAAACTTCAAGCTTGATATTTTTCCTCATTGACATATATAACATTTGCTCTATCTAAAATTATTCTTGGACTTTGATACTTTGACTTTGTAATGAGTAATAAATGAACGGTTTATGTTTTAGTTGCAATTTTTTTTTCTCACCCCACTCTACTAAAGACATTAACCCAATTAATTAAATAGTCCTTCTCTTAAAATTGCTTGGTTTTAAAATTAAACTGTCAGAAGATGCTAAATTTTGGGTCTCTCTAGTTTCAATAATCTCTGGGGCCACAGCCAATTATGTCATGTCACTCCATGTCTCTCAGTGAAGGAATTTTCCCACATCTAGTTACAGGAAAGTGTCACCCAAGGTAGAACAATGAGAACCTCATCTTCTAGAAACTACACTTTACAATTGACACAGTTGTTCTCACAGTTGCTCATCCAACTCCAGATAGGGGATCAGTTAATATTTCCATTAGATTGCAAATCATTACGCTGTTTTATATTACAGATGCAAATGCAAAATAACGGTTGCAGTAAATCTCATTTTAATGTAACAACTTTAATGCCTTCTTGTAAGAAAAAAGAGTCGCAATGTTTCCATTATTCAATTTAACATATTTTATTTTCCTCAACAGTCTTTTCTTCCAAATTCTGACCAGCTATCTTACAATGTGATTTCCCAGACTGAGGGCCTGATTTTGCCAATCGGAGCCTAAGGGCGGGATTCGGGCGTAATATGGATCCGAGCCTGGAATCCTCTTTCCAGCGCGCCCATACGCGTTTTGCCGGCTCCGGTCCGATTTGCGCTGTGGGCGGGGCTTAGCACTGCCGGAACGATCGGAGCTCTGAACTGCGCATGCGCAGTTCGAAAAAAATCGGAAGCAGCACGCCCGGGCGCGAAAGAAAAAAGCAGAGAGAGCGGCTCTCTGACACAGACCATCTGGGGGGGTGGGAGGAGAGGGGGTGTGACGTATCATCCTTTGGGGGGGGCCGCTGCCACTCTGCGGCCGATCGGTGGGGAGGGAGGGGGCTCCGCTGAGGTGAATAATGACAGTCGTGGTGTTTGAAATATGCGGCCACTCTGGAGAGGTGGGAGTTGTTCCTCCGGTGGGGAGGAGGAATCGGCCACAGAGTGGCAGCGCCCCCCCCCCGCCGCCGCCCCCCAGAGGATGATACGTCACACCCCCTCTCCTCCACCCCCCCCCGCCACACAGGGGATGATCGGTCACACCCTCTCCCCTCCCATCCCCACACCCCCCCCCCAGAGGATAATACGTCACACCCCCCTCTCCTCCTCTCACCCCCCTCTCCCCCCCTCCCCCCCCCATAGGAGGAGGAGCTGGGTCAGAGAGCCGTTGCAGTCTCTGAGCCTGCTCTTCGGAGGATGCAGCGACGACTTCGGATTTTTATTCGGCAGGTCAATTAGAGCGCGGATCCACATTGGACCAGAAGACGGTAAAGTGGGATTTGGCGGTAGAGTTGGGCGCGCAGTTCATTAAGTCGATTTAAATCATCGGGCCGCCCGATTCGGGTGCGGGCCGGACCCACCCCCGAATTGGGTTTCAGTAAAGTCGCGATCTGCTCGGAATCGGGTGCAGATCGGGGTATAGGCCCGACGCCCAACGTTACCGCGATTTTGGCGGGTTTTATCATCTAAAGTGGTGGGAATGGAATTTTCCAGGACATAGGGCCTGATTTTACCATTTTCATACTAAGTGCTGAATCTGGGCGTAATTCAGATCTGACTTGGGAATCTGCTTTCCGGCGCCCCCATACGCACTCAGCCTGAAAACAAAATCGCGAGTCTGAATTGCGCTGTGGGCGGGGCTTAGCGCACCCGAAACGATCGGAGCTCTGAACTGCGCATGCGCAGTTGGAAAAAAAATTGAAAAAGCGCACCCGTGTCAGATCGCTCCCGGGCCGCAGAAAGCGGAGAAAGCAGCTCGGGACCGGAAAGTGGGAGCGATAGACCCCACAGACATCACCTCACCCCCACAACATAACTGTCCCCCTTATCCACCCACCACCCCCCCCGCTACCCAGACCAATCGCAACCCCCTGCCTGCCCCCTTCCCCCCTACCAATCACCCGCAGAGTGGCAGCGGACCCCCCTGCCCCCCACCAGAGACCCATCTGCCCCCCACCACCTGTGAACGATTGGGCTTCCCCCCACCAGAGATACATCTAACCAGCCTCCCCCCCACCCCCAGAGAATGATCTGGCCTCACTCACCCCCCCACCCCACCCCCCCTTCAGAGAACGATCTGGCCTCACTCACCCCCCCCAACAGGAACATCTGATCCACCTCCTCCTCCCTCCCCACCAGACAACGATCGGCCCTGCCCACCTGCACCCCCCCCCCCTCCCCCACACACAACCAGACAACGATCTGGCCTCACTCCCCTCCCCCCTGCAACCAAAGAATGATCTGACCCACCTCCCTCCTCCCCCCCCCCCCCCCCCCACCATCAATCTGAGTCAGAGAGCCGTTGGAAGCTCTGAACTCACCTCTTCAGCAGCTGGAGCGCCCGATTCAGATATTTATTCAGCAGGTTCATTTTGGCGCAATTCCGGATCGGCGAACGCGATGGTAAAGGGGGAAATGCTGATAAAGTTGGGCGGGCAGTTCATTAATTGAATTTAAATGCATGCAAATGCATTTACATTGCCGTTGCGCCCGTTTCGGGCGCGAATCAGATCGCCGCCATTCCCTGGTTTCAGTAAAGTGGCAATCTGCGCGGACGCGGGCGCAGATCGTGTTCATGGCCTCACACCCTACTTCATCATGTTTTCGCGCCCGAAAACGGGCACGACGCAATGGTAAAATCGGGCCCATAGTATTTTTATTGTCTCTCCAGGAGATTTCATGCCTGCATAGTTGGGGTATTGTTAAAGAAGTAATTGTCTCATTGTGATACTCCAGCTATCATGAGTGTCGGACAGCCTTGATGGATCCGCTGGACTACTCCTGCCTGTTACTACCGAACATTTGGAACATAGTAGTGAAAACATTTCATTCTGCACCACTCTCTTTTTCTTAACTAATGTTTTAAATTTGTAGGATATGAAAAATAAGAATCTGATTTATTCATGAATATGATTAACAAAACCTATAAACTCAAAACATCTGTTAATTAGAATTCATTTTCGTAAACTGTCATTTTAATTAATAGTTAACATATGCAAGCAAATTATGAATATGTGTATCATATTAAAAGTTGGAAATTAATTAGGGAACAAAAATGCCTCTAGCTCAATGCTGTCTCTGGAGTTTCCACCTTATTTCATTAAAAAATCAAAGTAAAAAGATTTATTTCATTTTGTTGGATAAAAGGATATGCATCATGTTATTGGTGGAGTGGGGCATCTCACAGAATGCCCCATTAGGTAGGCTTGTTTGCTCTCGTACTCTCTAGCTCAAAAAAAGATTTCCCATAAAGTTATGGGAAACGTGAGCTGATAACAAGGGTTACAGAACACCTGCAACCTTGGTCAAACCAATGTGCTTTACCAATGTGATACAAATGCTGAGAAATAAAGAGGGGAGGAACTGAGAAGGAGAGTAAGTTAGGATGGATGAATCCAATGTCAAATGAACAGCAGAAAGAGAGGAAAAGATTAGATTGTGAGGAAAGTGAAGCAAGAGACAGAAAGGGAAAGTAAGAAAAATGGTTTACATTTCAAAATTTGATATTTAAAAAATCTCCAACAAAAATTCACAACCTGAAGAAGTGAGGGTTTTGCTCTAATAATTTTTCAGTTTCTGGGCAAGAGAGATTAATTGGTATTCATTAGCAATTGTCACATCATTAAAAGATAGTTTACACATTTAGTTGGTAGCATTAGGGGCGACATGGTGGCACAGTGGTTAGTATCGCATCCTTACAGATCCAGGGACCTGGGTTCGATTCTGGCCTGATGAGTCTGTGTGAAGTTTACACGTGGGTTTCTGCTGGTTGCTCGGGTTTCCTCCCACAGTTTAATGACGTGTAGGTTAGGTGATTGGCTACAGTTTGAGTGTGTGCCCTGTGATAGACCGGTGTCCCGTCCTGGATATATCCTTGAAAGGGTTAATAATCACACAAGTTTTAAAATCACACAAGCTGCTATGAAAAACAAAGGTCTTCTTATAAGAGCCTTCACAGATAGGCATCAAGGCCATTAGTCTGGGCACAGCTCATCAAATCAGAAATCTGTAAGGGCATAAGAACTAGGAACAGGAGTAGGCCATCTGGCCCCTCAAGCCTGCTCCATGATTCAATAAGACCATGGCTAATGTTTTCATGGACTCAGCTCCACTTACCCGCCCACTCACCATAACCTTTAATTCCTTTACTGTTCAAAGATCTATCCATCTAGGAGAAAGGGAGATACTGGAATGAGCTGGACTATGATAATTTGTAGCAATGATGTATTAAGTTTTCATGCTGATTGGATATTATAATGAAGCAAGCGTAAAGTGATTGTGATTGATATATGCTAATTACTTGTAATCGAATTTGAAAACTATAATTGCTTATACATCTCGGAATACACCACTCTGGCTCGCTACTGAGATGTGTGTTGTAGCTTTCTAGCGTCTTTGCTATAGCGTGCATTAAAATAGATGTTTAAGAGAACTTGGTGACTTGGCCTGGTTACTTGAAGGGTAAAGTTTTGATCAATTAAAAAGCTGACATCAAAGTCTGCAACAATCCTGCTTAGCACCCAGTGTCTGCTGGGATAGGCTCTGACTCCCTACAACCCTGAATTGGAGTAAGCAGTTAGTGAAAGTGAAGTGAAGAAGTTCCTAGAATTAACTTTCTGTGGCCAATTTCATGTGCAATTAGTATGAAAATGCAGCAACTTTATGAAAATCACAATGAAGTTAAGGGCGAGATGCTATTTTCAAAATTCAAAGGCAGAGTAGCACAAATCAACCAGACTCTTGTGATGCTTTACAAATCATGGGTTATCTCTTTACCTTCACAACTTGCTGGCCTAGATTTGCATTTAGAAACATAGAAACATAGAAACATAGAACAGTACAGCACAGAACAGGCCCTTCGGCCCACGATGTTGTGCCGAGCTTTATCTGAAACCAAGATCAAGCTATCCCACTCCCTATCATCCTGGTGTGCTCCATGTGCCTATCCAATAACCGCTAAATGTTTCTAAAGTGTCTGACTCCACTATCACTCCAGGCAGTCCATTCCACACCCCAAATACTCTCTGCGTAAAGAACCTACCTCTGATATCCGTCCTGTATCTCCCACCACGAACCCTATAGTTATGCCCCCTTGTAATAGCTCCATCCACCCGAGGAAATAGTCTTTGAACGTTCACTCTATCTATCCCCTTCATCATTTTATACACCTCTATCAAGTCTCCCCTCAGCCTCCTCCGCTCCAGAGAGAATAGCCCTAGCTCCCTCAACCTTTCCTCATATGACCTACCCTCCAAACCAGGCAGCATCCTGGTAAATCTCCTCTGCACTCCTTCCAGCGCTTCCACATCCTTCCTATAGTGAGGTGACCAGAACTGCACACAATATTCCAAATGTGGTCTCACCAAGGTCCTGTACAGTTGCAGCATAACCCCACGGCTCTTAAACTCCAACCCCCTGTTAATAAAAGCTAACACACTACAGGCCTTCTTCACAGCTCTATCCACTTGAGTGGCAACCTTTAGAGATCTGTGGATATGGACCCCAAGATCTCTCTGTTCCTCCACAGTCTTCAGAACCCTACCTTTGACCCTGTAATCCACATTTAAATTTGTCCTACCAAAATGAATCACCTCACATTTAATAATAGTTTGCATCATTCAGGCACCACTTTTTAAATCAAATTCTGGACCGCTGTTTTCCTGCCTTACGTTGAACCCTTCTTTTGTATCAGTTTAAGCTGAGTCTGAATTTAGAACCATGCGTAAGAAATTCGAATGAACTTCTTTGGAGTCTGGGTGTTCTGCTTTAATATTCTGTATTAAATGTGACTCAATGAACCTGTCAATCAATTATATACATAAAGTGCTTGTTTTAAAAGTGATTAGATTATAAAGCAGCATTGAAATAAAAGGAAAGGAAAACAAATCACTTCATGGCCGTACTTCAAGGTACAGGGGTTTATTTCTTTAAAAAAATAAATTGTTTCCTTTTTTCTCATTTCAACTGATCACCAGTGGCGAAAGGTATTCACATCATGAAAGTGATATTTGTGTAAGCTCTATCCTAATATGATAGGGAGAAATATTGAATTAGAAAGGTGGATTTTAAAGGTCACTCCCACCCATGTGTAATTGTGGATAAACTAAAAGGTCGTTTATCCATGATATGATGTTTCCAATTGAGCAAATCTGCTGGTGTCAAAAATTGACTTCTACGGTGCTGGTAACAGAGTTACATACTGATATCCTGCAAAGTCTTTGACCTGATTTCCCTTGATTTTCATTCTTTGTGCTCCGGAAAGTTGAAAAACCAACTCGGGAATAGATTTAGTGTTGTGCAATAAGAGAGGGCTAATTAATAGTCCTGTTGTAAATGAACTTTAGGAAAGAGTGACCATAATGTGATAGAATATTATATTAAGTTTGAAAGTGACTTAGTTCAATCTATAACTAGGGTCTTAAATCTAAACAAAGGAAACTATGAAGGTGAGGGACAAGTGCCCCAGAATCATGCGTGTGCAGGGAGGCAAAGGTATTTGCCGGGGCCATGATGAGCCATGTGCAAACGGTCTCCTGTGCATGCTGAGCCTTTGCTCTTAAAATGTTCATCTGTCCCAAAGCTGTTGCATTGTTAATTCCATAGGCTAGGGTTCCAACTGAGCTGATCTGTGTTTTTTGCCCACCTCCGATGACCCAACTCCCATGCAGCCTCTCGAGATCTCAGCATGAGACTTTGCACAGTTGCGAGTAATCATGGTTGGTATTCCCTTTGAAGTGCAGTCAAACACCTTTACCCCTCACCCCGTGACACACATCTTGACCCCTCCATAACCATTGCCTCCCGAGGTGTAACTTTAACCTTTCCATGGCTACCCTTGATCATGCCCCCTTCTCTCCCCATCACCCTCCATCCCATGCAGGTGAATGTCCACGTGCCTGCTTTCCTGAGAAGCCCACCCCCATTACAATGGATCTGCCTGCACTCCTTCTGCCAACCCCAGAATCCACGGGAGTGATTCTCCCAGCCTGCTGTGCTGTTCTAGCAGCTCTAGCTGGGAGACATCAGTGGAAGCCATTTTGCAGGCTTCCTGCTGGGTGCCGCAGCCTTCGCACATCTCCGGGATCAAGATTATGAGAGATCTCCACACTGGAAATTGGTGTGGAGCTTATTTCAATATTCTAATCGCGATTTGCATTTCATTAGCAGGCCCGGGACTGAAGTCTTTGTGCCTGCTAGCATCTCTTTCCCTGCCAGCTGTGATTCACTCCAGTGGGGTTTACAATGACTCCCCACTAACGGGGAACAGACTGGCCAACCCCGCTGGAATGAAGAGAGGCCATTGAGGCCCCCTGGGAGGTTGGGTGAAAGAGGGGTGCCCCTTGGACTGTGCCAGCCTGGCAGTGCCAGCCTGGCCCATGGCACTGCCTAAGGGGCAAGCTGACAACACCCAAGGGACACCTTGGTACCACCCACCAGGTATCAGGCAGTGTCAAGGGGGCATGGCTAGAGGGAGGCAGGGCCTATTGGGGGCCGATCGGTGAGGGTGGGGTGACAGGGATCGTGGGCAGAGGGAGGGAGGACTGTAATCTGGACTGAGGCGGTCGGGGTTGTCAGGGAGTTGGGATTGCCGGGAGGTGTCAGGAGTGCCGGTGGGGGTGTGAGGAGTGGTCGGGGAAATCAGGCCTGGCGGCAGTGGGGCGCGGGACGTCGGGACTGGTCCCGAGAGGTCTGAGAGGCCAGCGATGGGAGTTTACGAGGCTGGCCAGTGTGCATGCACCTACTTCGGCACTGACAGATCAGCGCATGCGCAGTGGCCCACTCAGCGTTATTTGCTGTCGGCCTCCTGGGTAGGAATAGGCTCCATCCACTGATTTTCAGAGGGAATCCTGCTTGGGCACTCTGTGATGTTCAGAGTGTCAGAGATTCAATCTGAAAACCACGCTAAAAAAATCAATGGGAGTTACTCCCGTTTTCACGCGAATTGTGGTTTTGGAATTTTTTTGGGAGAATCCTGGCGCACTTCTTCTATATCCCCTTTAACACTCCTCAGCGCCCCTTCACCCATCATCGCCAATCGTTCACCCTCCCAAACTACCGGCTCACACTGCCTCTCTAATCCTCACCGTCCCTTCCTCTCATCAGTGTGCCCCCACTGGACTCAGCAGTTCTTCCCCCCGCTTCTTGTTCACACCTGCACATCCCCCTTCCCGTTTACACGTGAACACCCCCCTTCCCGTTCACACCTGCACATCCCCCTTCCCGTTTACACGTGAACACCCCCCTTCCTGTTCACACTTGCACACCCCCCATGCTCAGTTACACCTGAAGACTCCCCCTTCCTGTTCACACCTGCACAGCCTCATGCCAGTTCACACCGCCTGCACTTCATCCTGGCTCTTTCCTCCCATTTCTTACCAGGAACCAGGGACCCGGGTTCGATTCCCGGCTCGGGTCACTGTCTGTATGGAGTCTGCATGTTCTTCCCGTGTCAGCGTGGGTTTCCTCGGGTGCTCCAGTTTCCCCCCACAGTCTGAAAGATATGCTGGTTAGATGCATTGGCCATGCTAAATTCTCCCTCAGTGTACCCGAACAGGCGCCGGAGTGTGGCAACCAGGGGATTTTCAGAATAACTTCAATGTAAGCTTATTTGTGACGCTAATAAAAAAAACTTCACCAATTCCATAATCACTAAAGCATTTCTTTGTTTCCCCCAACCTTCCTCTGGGCCTCCAGACCCACCCCAACATCCCCCACCCCTCCCCGCGCCTCCCCCCCCCCCCCCCCCCCCCCCCCCGCCCCAAGCTGGCGATGTGATCCTCACCAGCACTTTGAACGTTTTGATCAATCAAGCTAGAAAATGCATCTGTGAAACTAACGAGTTCCACACAGCTTTTCTTTCCTAATCCAGCACTCTGTGCAATTTTGGGAAAATTCCACCCAGAAATAAGAGAACCAGGGGACCAGTGAGAATGAAGAACTGGAAGAAATTAGTATTCATTAAAAATAAATTAATTGAACTGAAAGTGGGTAAAACATGGACCTGATGATCGACATCAATGTTGAAAGAGGTGGTTGTAGGGATAATGGTTACAATCTTCCAAAATTCAATCGATTCTGCAATTGCTCCTACAGATTGGAATGTAGCTTTAAGAAGGAGAGAGAGAGAACATGAGGAACTACAGGCCTGGTAACTTGACATCAGTCGTAAGGAAAATGCTAGAATCTATTGTAACAACATTCAGAAAATAATGGAAGGATTGGACAGAGTCAACATGGATTTATGAAAGGGAAATCCTATTTGACAAACCTGTTTTTCGAGCATGCAACAAGCAGACAAGATGGCAGGATGAGTACAATGTAGGGAAGTGTGAAATTATTCACTTTGGGCATAAGATTAGAACAGCAGAATAATTTTTAAAAGGTGAGGAACTTGTAAGTGTTGGTGTTCAAAGAGACTTGGCCATGCTGTACAAGGAATGTAAAAAGTTAGCATGCAGATACTGCAAATAATTAGGAAGGCAAATAGCACTGCAAGAGGATTGAAGTACAGAAGTGAAGAAGTCTTGCTACAATTGTATAGAGTCAAGGTGAGACTGCACCTGAAGTATTGTGTACAGTTTTGGTCTACTTGCCAGAAAGTGAGCGCAATGATGGTTGACCTGACTGATTCCTGGGATAGTAGGTTGTCCTATGAGGAATGATTGAGGAAACTAGGCCGAGTGCTTGGAAAAATGAGATGTGAACTCATTGAAGCATACAAACTTCTTCCAGGGTTTGACGAGTAGCTGCAGGAAGGATACTTACCTTGACTGGGTGTTCTAGAACCAGCGGACTCAGAATAAAAGGTAGGCCATTTAGGACTGAGATGAGGAGACATTTCTTTACTCAGAAGATGATGAATCTTTGGAATTCTCTAGCCTAGAGCATTGTGGAGACTCAATCAGTGAGTACATACAAGACAGAGACCAATAGATTTCTAGATATTCGAAATACCAAGAGATGTGGGGATAGTGCAGGAAAATGGCGTTGAAGTCAAAGATCAGCCATTATCTAGTTGAATGGCAAAGCAGGAACGAGGAGTTGAATGGCCTACTCCTTCTCCCAATTCCTACGTTCCTAAAGTCGCACCATTTACCAGCAGAGGGAGTTACATTCAAATTAACTTGAATATGTCTGGTACAATTCTGGTGTAAGGCAAGTGTTCAAATTCTAAGTTGATATGCCAAACCCTCCCACTGCCCCTGCTCTCCCCCCCCCCCCCCCCCCCCCCCCCCCCGGTCCACCTATCATTATCCCAACCCCAGTTTCACCGATCATTATCCCAACCCCAGTTTCACCGATCATTATCCCAACCCCAGTTTCACTGATCATTATACCAACCCCAGGAAAAGTTTGTGCAATTGTGACTGAATCCTTTAACGCACTCTACAGGCACCCAGTAACTGTCTGACAATGAGATAGGCAGCATGATAAGGTTTCGTTGACAAATTCCACCAGTGTACTTGGTTTCAAGATGGGTGTGATCAGGAATACGGACCTTTCTTTACCTGGGACAAGAGAAAAGCACTATAGTATTGACAAAATGAAAGTAATGGGTTGTAAATTGTAATAGATCAAGCGCTACTAAAGGTGGCTTGAAACAACAACGGCTTTATTGCAAATAAGTTCAGACTGAATTACATTGCAACTGCTTTACTCGGCACTTTGGTTCCAACTGCGAGACCTTCTACAACCCGTGGTATGCACCCTCCTTCTGATTGGCCCAGCTTCTCGCCATGACAATCCATTGGGTCTGGCCTATCACATGACCCTCGGGAAATGCCCCAGTGCCCTGTCTGCACACCAGCTCGTCACTTACACTTCTCTGATGTACTGGGGTAACTTTGGAAACTTTGACATATATGGACAGTGCAGGTCTGCAAATGAGCCCTTTGATGTGCATAAGATTGCTTAATAGATTGAAGACATTTGCATTGCACAATGACAAAAGTATAGGCAGCATAATGCTGGCAATTTCCTCAAAGACTTTAGTGCAACAGTTGCATAGCAACAGCAAAAGTGCTGAAAACAATGAGGAAATTCAGGGCCAGATCATGTTTGCAACAACATTAGGCAAAAATCTTTCATGAAGGAATTTAGATGGTAAGATGATGTGTTTGTAGCAAGCGTTGAATTTATCTTTGTAATCTTTGTGACATAGCAGGAAAACAGGACATGAAGCCTTGGTGAGATGTTCCCAGTATAGGCAGTGCTTCCTTGGTAAACGTCATTATTTTTTCTTGAAGTAAGAAAGGCAAGTGACCCATCCTCAATCCAATTAAACAAGGTGAACTCCAATCATCAGCAGAGATCAACAAGAACTAATCTGAGAGTGAGGAGTCTTGCACCTTAGAACAGGACAGTAATTTTAATCAGAAGAGCTCTCTATCAGCCAGCTCCATGATTTTACCTGATAATACCTGCAAGGTACCTTGTGTGAGCTTCCATTCAGTAATCAGACATGACCTGATGATGGCAAAGAATTGCTCCAGAAATATCACACCAAATTCAGTACCGTTATTTAAATAGTGGGTCTGTTAGCTTGCATTGGGAAGTGAAGAACTGCTTTTACATTCACAGAGCTTTCTGACTACTGATGACATATCCAATAATAGGATAGAGCTGGTGGTCAGTTGTTTATTATCAGTCATTAGAAATTGGTGATTCACAGGGCATCCCAATGCTAATCTCAGCTCCCTGTTCTTCATATTTTGAACCAAATAATGGATTTAGGCAGACTCTTCAATGCTGGCAGGCTGAGAGATTGACCAGTTTGCTCCTCTCAACTTTCATTCTGAGATTCTGACTTGAGTCACTGTCTAAACAAGAATGCAAAATACAGAAGGCAGAAATTTTGAGCGCATACTGTCACCAAGTCAAGACTCGCCATCTGATAACTGGTTTTAGTTACTGATATTGTTATGTAAGAAGAGTGACTTAATTCCTAATTCAATTCGTTCATGTGATATGGGCATCACTGGCTGGGCCAGCATTTATTGCCCATCCCTCGTTGCCCTGGGAGGGCAGTTGACAGTCAACCACATTGCTGTTCCTCTGGAGTCACATGTAGCCTGACCAGGTAAGGATAGCAGATTTCCTTCACTAAAAGATATGAGTGAACCAGATGGGGTTTTCCAACAATCCACAGTGGTTTCATGGTTATCAGTAGATTCTTAATTCCAAGTATTTTTTATTGAATTTAAATTCCACCATCTGCTGTGGTGGGATTTGAACCCAGGTCCCCAGAATTTTAGCTGGGTTTCTGGATTAATGGTCCAGTGGCAATACCACTAGGCCATCGCCTCCCAACTTGCATTTCTGCAGCATCTTTTAAGATATATCTTTTAAGATCTTTTAAGAAAGTATAATTACTGTTGTAAAGTAAGAAACCTGGCAGCCAATTTGCTCATGGCCAGCTCCCCAAGTAGGGATGTGGTAATGACCAGTTAGTGCCCATGGGATCATTTATCTCCCAGTTTATTGTCTCATGTCCAGAAAGCAGCACTTCAACCGAGAACGATTGCAATTTTATTAACAATTAATTTGCTAAGTAGAACAGCGACTACAAAAATGCCGAACAAACAAACTACAGGTTTGCCCTGCTACAATTGAAGACTAAATTAAATGAAGCAATTTAATATCGTACATTTCAATTCCACCTTCAGAACCAACCAGCACTATGGATGGACTGAGAACAGAAAAAAAAATCATTTTATTTAGAATATCAATTACCTTGTGTCAAGTTGCACTTTCTGTTGGTCAAATAGACTCAGGCTCAGGTTATTAAATGAAAAATATTGATGTTAGAAATTAGCTTTGAATAAACTGGTGTTTTCTGCATAGTGTAGAGAGCAGCTAATGCAGCATCGATTTTCTTTCTCCAGAAAGGCAATTTCCAAACAGTCCCTGGAAATGTCAGGCTCACTTGGTTCAGGCTGCCATGTTGACATTGCAAAGCTGGTAGGGTGGCATCGTGTATACCCCCTTATCTCGGCAAGTGTTCAGAAAGGACCAGGAAATGACCCTCAGAATGATGTGAACTGTAAAACTGAGCTTGAGTGGGGAGATGGACAGGGAGGGAGCATGACATAAGTTAACAATAATCTCGCACAGTGCACAGTGGTTAGCATTGCTACCTCACAGCGCCAGGGACCTGGGTTCGACTCCCAGCTTTGTTCACTATCTGTGCGGAGTCTACACATTCTCCCCATCTCTGCGTGGGTTTCCTCCTCCCACAGTCCCAAAGATATGCTGGTTAGATGCATCGGCCATGCTAAATTCTCCCTCAGTGTACCCGAACAGGTGCCGGAGTGTGGTGACGAGGAAATTTTCACAGTAACTTAATTCCAGTGTGAGTGTATGCCTACTTGTGACACTAATAAAATAAAACTTTATAAACTTCTTCAGTGTCTGTTTCTGTGAGAGGCTTTATTGAACTGATCATAAGATGTCTGTCTCCATTGGCAGTGTCTTGGCACAGTCACATGTCTTGGGAAAGCCAGAGGTGTCAATCAGACTGGTTACATTTCAAAATCCAAACAACCACCTTCTCAAGGGCAAGTAGGGATGGTCAACAAATGTTAGCTGAGCCAGTGATGCCCACACCCTACCAATGAATAACAAAAAATCATTATGGGCTGAGTTTCATACTGGGTTTGGGGTGTCCATCCCCTGGCATAAAAGTCAGGGGGATGGGAGAGCCCCCCACACTCCCTGAATTGACATAGTCATTCTGTAGCTTTTTTATGGCCACCTAGCCTTAATTGGCTTGAGGCAGCTCCTCTGTTCCCATCAGAGAAGAAGTCCAACATCAAAGTGCTGTCGACCATTCAAAGGCTAACCAGCAGCTCTCTTATCCCAACAATGACAAGTGGGCATGGTGGTCTTTGATGGGAATGCAACAGTTCCTGAGGAAGTTGTGCAGGGATGGACCCCACAACAAAACTAAGTTGAGGATCTCACCCGGGCCAGGCTTTCATGCTGTGCTGAGGCATTTAGGATCCAGGGCGTGCAAGGTAGAAAGCAAGGGAAACGTGATGGGAGGGGAGTAACTTGCAGAGGGTGCCTCTGAATGTCACAGGGACCTGAAAAGAAGGCATCTCCTTGCCAATTTGCCATGTTTTCCCTGGCAGACTGGACACAGATAAGACCCATAAAATGGTCTCTAAAGGCCGCAGTAGACTCAAATGTGAGTTCCATCCTATGCCTTGCCCACCGCTGTTAAAACCGTGGCAGCGGTGGGTGTGGTGAATCAGCAGTGGACAGTTTGGGGAATTTTCCTGTACCGCCCGCCATGAGAATCGTAGTGGGTCGGAGGGGGGGGGGGGGGGGGCGGCGGGGGGAGGGGGGGGGTGCGGCGTGGAGGATTATGTAAATGTCTGTTGACCTCGGGCAGGATTTTCCAGTTTTGGGGCAACGCAGCTGGAAGATCCCGCCCTTTGCGCCTACCATGGTGTCCAATCTTACAACCGTCCATACCACGCCACTTCACCCCACCCTACCCCACCCCGACCCTTCACCTGCTGTTCTCTTCCCTGGGGATGCGGGGGGAGGGGGGGGGGGAGTAAAATTCCAGCTTATGTTTTCAAAATTTTAGGAAATCATTTTTTTAAATTGACTTGCGTTTTTTGGCATTGAATTTGATGATTTTTCGGTGAATGTTACATGAGTGAAGATTATCCTAATATTTCTTTTAGCACTATTGTACATGAACTGGAATGACTTGGGGGATGGAAATTGCCCTGGACTCGCCAATGGGCCAGGGGCATTACTACCACACATTTATCATCTGACACATCCCAGCACTGACAACATTGGAATGGCTTAGTTTGACATGTGGTGTGCTATTTGTCTCTTAGTTTCTCCATGCGGGAGCTAAGTTTTATTTTTATATTACAGCCACTGCATGCATGATTTCCGTATTCAGGAAATATGATTCAACAGGTGTCTACTTTGACCTATTCTAAGATTGCCCCAAAGGAAACTATTGGTGAGGCTTATTAGCACACCGATCTTATGTTAAAATTTTTTTTCTTTTCCTCATTAAATGCTTATTAAGCAGCAAGTAACATCAAATATATGCATTTACTCTGGATGTCCTTACTTTTTTATAGTATGGACTCCTGTTTTTAAGGCTGACATTTAAGAATCAGCTGGATAAAGCAGGGCTGAAGTCCATGAGCATTGTAACAAGCCCAGAGGTGAAGATTCAGTGAGCTCTGTAAAAGGAGATACAACATCATGTATCTCAATGCCGAATATTTTGAAAGAAGAGCAACAGAAAATGCACTAGACTATTGTCTGCGAGGCTCAAGGCCATAGAAGGTGGTCTTACATGACTCAGTAATACATAGGATATCTCTTCTTCAGTTCACTGCCCAAAGGCAGCAGGTCTTTTGTGATTATTCATTTAAATGTGGCAAAGTGCTGTGATTTTTCACAAAAGATAAGGTGCAGCGGCAGGCCCAAAGTCTACCTCAGGTGGAACTGGAATCAAAGCCCGTGCTGTTGGAGTTAATGAGACCCAGTCCCTATGGCATTGCTTAAATAGACACCAGAACCAGTAACTCTGGTCAGAGCAGCTAATGTCTCGTGCACCAAGGTAAATGACTTGCACACCTTCATGAAGCATTGTAAACTAGGATCAGTGAAGTGATTGTTTCTTTTTATTTATCCTTTCAGAGGATGTGAGTGTCGCTGGCTAGGCGAGCATTTATTCCCCATCTCTAGGTAAAAGCTAAAGTCACCATAGTCGCTGATGCGCGTTATCACACACGAGGCTTGAGATGCTCAAGGAAATAAAGGCTTTTATTAACTATTACAACGAAGCTACCATGTATAGTACATGATCCCAGACTGAGGGGTCCCAGACAGAGCAGTGACCTTTATACCTCTCCCAAGAGGCGGAGCCCGACTGGGATGTACCATAATAACTATAATACAGGTGTAACAGCCCAACCCTAACCCCAACAGCAACAAGTAGAACAACCCATCCCTAACCCCAACAGCAACATATATACATACTCGGAGTACTGGCCAGACCCTGGCTCAGTACTACCTAGTGGGAACCAACGATGGTTCACCACATTCACCCCTCCTTTGAAGACAAAGGCTGGCGGGGTACAAAAAGAACAGAATAATTTGTCATCAGTCTATAAGTTCAGATGGTCAGGGGGACCGCACCGTCGTTGTGACCTCCTCAACACCGGTGATGACACCGGAGTAGGCACTCGCGGTGGCGTTCTCCCCAAGGCGATGTCCAACGGTTCCTCCACAGTCTCACGGGCCGGCTGACCCCGAGGTGATGATAATCCGTTGAGTTCCAACACGCCCTGAAGTGGTGACCATCTCCTGGACTCAGGCAAGCTATACACGGGAGTAAAAGGGTTAAGTAATGCTCCCGATGCTGCCCGCGCCGTGTCAGGAGGGGAAACAATAGTTGGGGGGTCTCTAACAGAAGGTATGGGAGCGACCGGGGTTTCTACATCCCCTGCTGGCGCCAGGTCTCGAATCAAGAACGTGTCCTCTCGCCCGTCAGGGTATGCCACATAGGCATACTGTGGGTTGGCGTGGAGGAGATGGACCTGTTCGACCAACGGGTCGGACTTGTGGGCCCTTACATGTCGCCGCAGGAGGACAGGTCCTGAGTACGTCAACCAAGACGGTAATGAGGTCCCAGAGGAAGACTGCCGAGGGAATGAAAACAGCCTCTCATGGGGAGTAGCGTTGGTTGCCGTACACAGGAGTGAGCGTATGGAATGGAGCGCATCAGGGAGCACCTCTTGCCAACGGGAGACTGGAAGGCTTTTTGACTTCAACGCCAGTAAGACAGCCTTCCAGACTGTAGCATTCTCACGTTCCACCTGTCCGTTACCCCTAGAGTTGTAGCGCGTGGTTCTACTAGAGGCAATCCCGTATGAGAGCAGGTATTGCCTCAATTCATCGCTCATGAACGACGAGCCCCTATCGCTGTGAATGTAGCAGGGGTACCCGAACAGGGTGAAAAGATCACGGAATGCCTTGATAACCGTGGCAGCGGATGTATCAGAGCAGGGAATGACAAAAGGGAATCTCGAGTACTCATCAATGATGTTGAGGAAGTACACATTCCGATCTGTTGAGGGAAGGGGGCCCTTAAAGTTGACACTCAGTCTTTCGAAGGGACGAGTGGCCTTGACTAGTTGTGCCCGGTCAGGTCGGTAAAAGTGCGGTTTGCATTCTGCGCATACCCGACAGCTTCTGGTTATGGACCTGACATCCTCCACCGAGTAGGGCAGATTGCGGGCTTTTACGAAGTGGTAGAGCCGAGTGACCCCAGGATGGCAGAGGTCATTATGGAGAGCCTGCAAACGGTCCTCCTGTATACTGGCGCATGTTCCACGCGACAGGACATCCGAGGGCTCGTTGAGTTTCCCTGGACGATACATGATGTCGTAATTATAGGTGGAGAGTTCGATTCTCCACCTCAAGATCTTGTCCTTCTTGATCTTGCCCCGCAGCGTGTTATTGAACATGAACGCCACGGACCGCTGGTCCGTGATCAGAGTGAACCGTTTTCCCGCCAAGTAATGGCGCCAATGCCTGACGGCCTCCACAATGGCCTGGGCCTCCTTTTCCACCGCTGAATGTCGAATTTCGGGGCCTTGGAGGGTGCGGGAAAAAAAGGCGACGGGCCTGCCCGCCTGGTTAAGTGTGGCGGCCAGGGCGAAATCAGATGCATCGCTCTCCACCTGAAAGGGGATGGACTCATCAACAGCGTGCATCGTGGCTTTCGCGATGTCGGCTTTTAGTTTATCAAAGGCCAATCGAGCCTCTGGTGTTCGGGGAAAAGAGTGGACTTGATGAGCGGACGGGCTTTGTCCGCGTAATTGGGAACCCACTGCGCATAGTAAGAGAAGAAACCTAAGCATCTTCTCAGTGCTTTTGCGCTAGTGGGCAGGGAAAGTTCAAGGAGGGGACGCATACGGTCTGGATCAGGGCCAATGACCCCGCTTTCCACCAAGTATCCAAGAATGGCTAAACGGCGCGTACGAAATACACACTTCTCCCTATTGTAGGTCAGATTCAGGCGAGATGCAGTGCGTAGGAACTTAAGGAGATTTGTGTCGTGGTCCTGCTGGTCATGGCCGCAGATGGTGACGTTATCCAGGTACGGGAAGGTAGCCCGCAGTCCGGTCTGGTCCACCATTCGGTCCACAGCACGCTGGAAGACCGAGACCCCATTGGTGACACCAAAAGGAACCCTGAGAAAGTGATACAAGCGACCATCCGCCTCAAAAGCCATGTATTGTCGGTCCTCTGGGCGAATGGGGAGTTGGTGGTAGACAGACTTGAGGTCTATGGCGGAGAACACCCGGTACGGCGCAATCTGGTTGACCATGTCAGATATGCGCGGGAGGGGATACGCATCCAGCTGCGTGTATCTATTAATGGTCTGACTATAGTCAATGACCATCCGGGGTTTGTTCCCACTCTTGACCACCACGACCTGCGCTCTCCATGGACTAGCGCTAGATTGTATGATCCCTTCCTTGAGGAGCCGCTGAACATCAGATCGAATGAAGATCCGATCCTCATCGCTGTAACGCCTACTCTTAGTCGCGATGGGCTTGCAGCCTGGCACAAGATTCTGGAACAGGGAGGGTGTGGTAATCTTCAGCGTCGAGAGGCTACAGGTGGGGCGCGTTGGGCAATTTGGAAGCTGCTGTTCTCCCACTGAAAGCGGAGGGAGTGGCCCACCGTACTGTAGGGTTATACTCTTCAAGTGGACCATGAAATTTAGTCCGAGGAGTATTGGCGCGCAAAGGTGCGGTAACACCAGGAGCTTGAAGCGCTCGTAGACCGTGCCCTGCACCGTTAAATTTACCACGCAACTCCCTAGCACGGTGACAGACCGGGACCTTGATGCCATCGAAATTGTCTGTTTGACAGGTTGGATCTGGAGGCCACACCGCTTCACAGCGTCTGGGTGAATAAAACTCTCAGTGCTCCCGCTGTCAAACAGACATTAAATCAAGTGTTTGTTTACCTGAATGTCCATCATAGACTTGTCGAGTCTGTGAGGCTTGGCCTGGTCCAGGATGATCGACGCCACTGTTGGTTCGTGAGCGCCACTGCAGGCAGCAGAGATAGATGAAGATGACCCCTGCTGGTCGTTCACGGTCGGTGCCGACCAACATGGCTGCTCCCATAGATCGCACGTGGGTGATGGCGCCAAAATCAGCGACCCCTGGTGGTCGCGCATCTCTTGCGACTCCGTCGACTGTAATGGCGGCGTCCTGGCCTCGCACGTGGCCGAAACCCTCGACGATGCCGACGACGAAGAACCGGGCTCCAGGGCCCGCACTGCTGTTCCTGGAAGTAAGTTTGGATCGGCATACCTTCGAATAGTGCCCCTTCTTACCGCAGGCGGAGCACAACACAGCTTTAGCGGGACATCGCTGCCGAGTGTGCTTCACTCCCCCACAGAAGTAACACCGCGGGCCGCCCGGAGCTGCTGCCGTCGTCAGGCCCGAGTGTGGGCACGCCATCACGCAGCTTTTCGAACCCGAGGGACGAGGAGGGATCAGCGACTGCTCCTGCCACGTTGTCTCCATGTGGTCTTCGGGATACAATACTAGGCTTTTGGAGGCCGTCTCCAATGTATCCGCTAGTTCTATCGACTTAGTGAGATCAAGATTACCTTGCTCCAACAGTCTGAGTCGGATATAAGATGATCCGATTCCCGCCACAAACGCATCTCGAGCGAGGTCGTTCATGTTCTGGTCTGCCGACACTGCTTTGCAGTTACAGCCCCTCGCTAGCTGTCGGATCTCGTTCGCGTACTCTTCCGTCGTTTCGCCGGGCTGCCGTCGTCGAGTGGCTAAGAGGTATCGAGCATGCATCTCGTTTGGCGGTTTAATGTAACGCTTCTTAAGAAGCTCGAGGGCCCTTGTGTAGTCGGTGGCCGCACGGATCGCGAGATATACGATGTCGCTTACCCTCACGTGGAGGACCCGGAGTCTGTCGTCGTCTGTGGTGACCGCTGCGGAGGCTGCAAGGTAGTCCTCAAAACATTTCAACCAGTGGTCGAAGGTGTTAGAGGCGCCCGCCGCACGTGGATCCAGTGTAAGACGTTCGGGTTTTAACATTTGCTCCATACTCTCTGTATCGTTTTCTTTTTTTTAACGACGAGAGTTTAATTAATAGTAAATAAAATTGATGCGTGTTATCACACACGAGGCTTGAGATGCTCAAGGAAATAAAGGCTTTTATTTACTATTACAACGAAGCTACCATGTATAGTACACGATCCCAGACTGAGGGGTCCCAGACAGAGCAGTGACCTTTATACCTCTCCCAGGAGGCGGAGCCCGACTGGGATGTACCATAATAACTATAATACAGGTGTAACAGCCCAACCCTAACCCCAACAGCAACAAGTAGAACAGCCCAACCCTAACCCCAACAGCAACATATATACATACTCGTAGTACTGGCCAGACCCTGGCTCAGTACTACCTAGTGGGAACCAACGATGGTTCACCACAGTCCCAGATGACAACAGGCTGCTTTGAGGGAGAGAGCTGACTGGTGATTTAACCTGAGGATCACCATACCTCAGGCGAGGGGCAAGGTTGAGAAGGTGGGACCTTCATGAATAAACTTAGTTGGTACAGAAATTGAGCACACGCTGTTGGCGTCACTCTGCATCACAAACCAGCCATCCAGCCAACTGAACTAACTGACCCCCATCTCTCGTTGCCCTTGAGCAGGTGATGCTGAGCTGTCTTCTTTAATCGCTGATGCCCATAAAGTGTAGGTACATCCACAGCACTGTTAGAGAGGGTGTTCCAGGATTTTGACCCAGCGATAGTGAAGTAATATTTCCAAGTCAGGATGGCAAGTGACTTGGAGTGTAACTTGCAGGTGATGGCGTTCCTATGCATCTGCTGCTCTTGTCCTTCTCAGTTGTAGAGGTCATGAGTTTGGAAAGTGCTGTAGAAGGATCTTTGGTGGGTTACTGCAGTGCATCTTGTAGATGGCACATCCTGCTGTCACTGTACATTGGTGCTGGAAGGAGTGAATGTTTAAAGTGGTGAATGAGATGCCACTAAAGCAGGCTGCTTTGTCCTGAATGGTGGCGATCTTCTTAAGTGTTGTTGGAGCTGCACTCATCAAGGCAAATGGAAAGAATTCCATTACTCTCCTGACTTGTGCCTTGTAGATGGTGGACAGGCTTTGGGAGTCAGGAGGTGAGTTATTTCCTTCAGGATGCCCAGCCTCTGACCTGTTCTTGTGGTATTTATAAAGCTGGTCTAGTTCAGTTTCAGGTCAATAATAATCCCAGGATGTTGACAGTGGGGGAATCAGTGATATTAATGCCATTGCACATCAAGGGGAGATAGTTAGTTTCCCTTTGTTTAAAATAGTCTTTGCCTGGCACTTAAGTGACATGAAAACTAGAGAGAGTGTCTGTGTTGTACCTACACTTAGCTCATCTGTTGGCAACGGTCAACAGGAAATCCTGGGCCTGTTCCTTCTGGCTAGATGCAAAATCTCAAGGAGGCCTTTTCCATTATCCATCCCTAATGGCATCAGAGGCTTAAAAAATGGGCAATTATACAAGTTCACCAGGGTTTTCACCAATCGTCCTTTGAAAATAGTAAATCAGCAGAAACCTTACCGAAATACTGCGGAAAATTAAAACTCATGATATAGGGAGGCACATATTGGCATGGATAGAAGATTGACTAGCTAACAGGAAACACAAGGGAGTGACATGGTAGCACAGTGGATAGCACTGCTGCTTCATAGTGCCAGGGACCTGGGTTCAATTCCCAGCTTGGGTTACTGTCTGTGTGGAATTTGCACGTTGTCTGCGTGTGTATCCTCCGGGTGCTCCGGTTTCCTTGCACAGTCTGAAAGACATACTGGTTAGGTGCATTGACCTGAACAGGCGTGGGACTGTAAATTGTATACAGCTGAGCTCCCAGCACTGATCCCTGTGGCACACCATTCACCACTTGCCGACATGAAAAAGAACGAATTTATGCCTATTAATTAATCTTAATTTATTTATTAGTCACAAGTAGGCTTATATTAATTCTACAATGAAATTACTGTTGCCACACTCCGGCACCTGTTCGAGTGCACTGAGGGAGAACTTAACAAGGCCAATGCACCTAACCAGCACATCTACATCAATGGGGACAAAGTAGAAATAGAGCTTCAAGTTTTTAGGTGTTCAGATCACCAACAACCTGTCCTGGTCCCCTCATGCCAACATTAAGTTAAGAAAGCCCACCAACTTGCTCAGAAGACTAAGAAAATTTGGCATGTCAACTTTTACAGATGCACCACAGAAAGCATTCTTTCTGGTTGTATCACAGCTTGGTATGGCTCCTGCTCTGCCCAAGACCACAAGAAACTACAAAGGGTCGTGAATGAAACCCAGTTCATTATGCAAACTAGCCTCCCACCCATTGACTCTGTCTACAATTCCCGCTGCCTCAGAAAAACTCAGCCAGCATAATTAAGGACCCCTTGTATCCCAGACATACTCTCTTCCACCTTTTTCCGTTGGGAAAAGGATACAAAAGTCTGAGGTCACATACCAATTGATTCAAGAACAGCTTCTCCCCTGCTGCCATCAGACTTTTGAATGGACCTCCTCGCACTAAGTTGATCTTTCTCTCCACCCTAGCTATGACTGTAACAGTACATTCTGCACTCTCTCTTTCCTTCTCTGTGAATGGTATGCTTTGTCTGTATAGCATGCAATAAACAATACGTTTTACTGTATACTAATACATGTGACAATAATAAATCAAATCTTTCGGACTATGGAAGGAAACCGGCACACCCGGAGGAAACTTATGCAGACATGGGGAGAACATGCAGACTCCACACAGACAGTGACCCAAGCCAGGGATCGAACCCGCATCCCTGGCACTGTGAGTCATTGTGCCACCATGCCGCCCATGTTACTGTTTATTATGAGAGGAATTTAATACAAGAAAGGAAGGTTATGCTCCAGTTGTACAGCGCATTAGTGAGACCACATTTGGATTTTATATACAGTATGGGTCTCCTTATTTAAGGAAGGGTCTAAATGCATTGGAGGCAGTTCAGCGAAGGTTTGCCAGACTAATACCTGGAATGAGTGGGTTGTCTTATGAGGAAAGGTTAGACCACACAAGGCTCGTACCCGCTGGAGTTCAGAAGAGCAAGAGGAGACTTGATTGAAATATATGAAATTCTTGGCTGAGTGGATATGGAGCTGATATTTCCTCTTGTAGGAGAATCTAGAATTAAGGGTCACGGATTAAAAATAAGGGGTCACCCATTTAAAACGGAGATGAGGAAACGTTTTTTCTCTTCGAGGGTCATAAGACTTTGAAACATACTTCCCACAAAGGTGGTTGAAGCAGAGTCTTTGAATATTTTAAGGCAGAAGTGGATAGATTGTTGCTAAGCAAATGGATGATAAGTTATCAGGGCGAGAAATGATGCAGGTTTGAGGTTACTATCAAATCAGCCATGATCTTACTAAATGTCGGAGCATGTTCAAGGGGCTGAGTGGCCTACTTCTGCTCCTTGTTCGAATGTTTGTAAATTTTGGGCAATGCTTATAGAATCCGTGAGCCAGTTAGGTTTGCTAATGGATGCATCATTGGGATTGAGCAATGGGGCACAGTAATGTCTTCTGCTCTGGTTCATCACCACTGTAATCAGCACCATATTTAACTCTCAGGTTTACTGGGAGAAAGGGTAGAATTTAATGCATTCCCCCGTGGTGAGAGGGCATTAATTGGACCCTGCCAATTGCCCACTTCTGCCCTGATTAAGATTAGATTGGGAAGCCTTGAGGCTGGCCAATTGAGACCCGTAATAAAACAACTAATGTCCACTTAAGGATCTCATCCTCTCCCTGTTGGTACAACCCAACAGCAGGTGGGAAATTCACCATGCAGGAAGCCCAAGAAGTAAACCCTGTCAGGGTTGATTGCAGGCTTCCAGTGAAGGTGGGGGTGGGGGGGATGGGGGATAAAAGTTACCTCATTCAAAGATACTCATTGCCTGGTCCAGGGGCATGGCAACAGGTAGGGGGTGCTCACTGAGAACTACCTACTTGGTTTATCTGCCAATGCTTTCCCACCCTTCACTGCGAACCTCACGCCTTGACACGACTGCCACCATCATTCACTTGTGCCTGGGTCCATTGGCAATATTGAGTCTTGGCTGTGTGTAGTACCGGCAGCAGTCGACACCCTCCCAGTAGCGCTACTGAGCAATGAAGAGCTGGTGGCCTCTAATTTGCCAGCAGCTCTGACAGGTGAAGCTTTCAATCACCACACCCCAGCTCACACCCCCACCTCCCCAACCTTCTCAACCCCTGAAGGCCTGCTACTGTCCAGTTAGGTGTCTGAGTTGCAATTAGTTTGGCGGGCCTTCCCAAAGAAGGGTGATGCGGGGCACTTATTTCCAGGTGGCAGGTGAAACCCCCATCACCTGTATTAAATACCACCCAAGGGATGAGGAATAAATGGCCTTCTCTCCTCTTAGCTGTGAAATAATGCATAGCAGAGGAAGACTGAAAAAGGGGGCTGAATATTTATATCAAAGCAAACGTAACACATGAGAGTGTTGGCATAGGTTGTTAGGCATTGTCACATAAAGAGAAGTACACCAGGCTGCAGGTTACCTGTGGCATTATAAAATACAATTTAATAAGGAAATCTCCATTTATTTGCATGTGAATGTGGGTGCAGATAACAATTACAACAGGCATATATCCTGCTGAGAGTGCAGTGTCTGGAGATGGAGGTAATAAATAGTTTTGCATGTACAGTCTCAGTGGTAGGTTTGTAATAGTACCGAAGATCACACAGACCTGCAGATTAAATTGAAAACAGCAGAGTGCTTTCAAAGCAAAGAAAGCAATCAGATGTTATCAAGCTCAGATAGCTCACTGTTGACCTGACTGCTGGAGGGAGTCCTCTCTTTAAAGGATTGCAATTCTCAGGCAAAGCTAGCAACAAGTTGATTACGCTGCTGTTTTTTCCAACTTTGTAGATAGCTATCTTGTGCAATCTCCATTGACTTATCTCTGTAATAACCCTTCCTGATTAAATTTCAGTTTGATAGCCACAAGGAGAAGCATTATTCTTCATCTAGCTATACTGTTATCTAATGTAATGGTGTTAGGCTCAGCACAGTGCTCGGTGCTGACCAAGAACATCTTTGGTCTTAAAGGTGCATGTTTTATTTTATCAGTGACTGAGCAATTGCCCCTTCCCGTCAGACAATGGTCCTTCCCATTTGGCAATGGCCTTTCCCATAGAGCATTACTATTTTCCACTGTAGAATACTCCATCTTAAGAACACCAAAACCCATGATCTGTGGAAGGAAAAGCCAGTAACACTTGGAAATGAATGCTACCAGTAAAGCTTGTCTAAACTTACCTTCCATACCATAAAATTGAACTCCAGTGTTGCTGCTGCCAGTAGGACTGACTTTTACCGAGATTTGAAAAATTTGAACTGTGTTTTGCCTTCTGCCAATATTTGGTGGGTTGATTTTGACCGCCATGTGTCATTAAACTAATGTGCAATAGTTCCAAGTCATTGCAGTAATAATGGTACCCTATAGAGCTGAAACTGATGTGAAAGAGAGTTTTCCAGTTCGAAAGAACAAGGAAGAGTTTCAGAAAAAGCCTCATATTCGTAGAAAATTGAATTGACAGGTCGTACAAAATTGTCAGATTGTCATTGCTCGCATTGGTTTAGACAACCTGCTATGATCCAAGCTGACATTAAAACTGGACAAGTCAGATCCTAAAGTGAAACACAGATAAATCCTGATATTTTATTTTAGAAACCATGGGGGGGAAGTTATTGATTAAAATCACAGAAGACAGATGATGAACTTTTGATACAAAGAATAAAATAGTCATTAAACCAAGAAAAGTGAGCTACATTACAACAAACAAAAAAGTTAAAAATATCTCAATGCAAACACGAGAAGATTATTCAAATTCTCAACATTCCTTTAGCCCATCAATATCTTTACAGCCACATAAACCAGTGAAGAGTTGCCACTAGCTTAACACAAAGGCTGTTGGCTTGGGACTGGCACATGGTGCAAATGGTGAATTCCTGAGCATTCGCTTGATGTTTCTCACCCAACTTGATTCCATCTCCAAGACAGCCAAAAAAATGCACTCTAAACTCATTGTTTCTTCAACTGCAGAGCAAACGAGTGGGTTCCCTAAACTCGGGCCTCCTACAGCACTCCCACCAAATTGATCATCTTGCTCATGTAACTGATTATTCAGTTGACAACTGTTTTGCTAGCCTTGCAGTTTTTTCAACTCAGATAGCCTGTCTCCTGTCTCTAACAGTCACATTTAACACCCCTTTTCTCACTCCTGTCTTTTCTGTGCCTGCCCCCCGGATCACCATCTCAAGGCAATAGTATAGCTTTCTACGTTATATTTTCTTTCCCCAGCCACTGAATTTTGCACCCTTTTTAACCAATCACTTTAACTTCAGGGGTTGTAAAACCTCATAAAAATGTATTTATATGTAAACAAGCCCAAAATATCTGAAGCCTTTTAGTCATAAGCCTCTCCACACTCCCAGACACCAAGGTTCATAAACAAAATCTAAATGAAACCGAAACCATTTTAACCTTTCTTAACATACCCACACACAGATATATATATAAATTCAACTTAAAAATTATACATCGTTCATAACAAAACAAATATTTAAACATAGTCTTGCATTATTTCTTTTTTTTCTTGATCTTCAGTATACAACCTTTAGTATTGGACATGTTATATTTTTGGATACAAATTTGACATTCTAGCATTGATATTATCTCCAAAACAACTTTGAAGTAGATTTGGACAGTTGGGAGTTCGTGCGGGTGGGGTGGAAGGTATGGTGGTTGCAGTATTGGCTGGGAAATACAGAAACTTTAACAGATGCACCATAGAGAGCATTCTTTCTGGTTGTATCACAGCTTGGCATGGCTCCTGCTCTGCCCAAGACTGCAAGAAACTACAAAGGGTCATGAATGAAGTCCAATCCATCACGCAAACCAGTCTCCCATCCATTGACTCTGTCTACACCTCCCGCTACCTCAGAAAAGCAGCCAACATAATTAAGAACCTCCACGCACCCCGGACATTCTCTCTTCCACCTTCTTCTGTCGGGAAAAAGATATGAGATCATGTACTAACTGACTCAAGAACAGTTTCTTCCCTGCTGCTATCAGACTTTTGAATGGACCTACCTCACACTAAATTGATCTTTCTCTACACCCTAGCTATGACTGTAACACTACATTCTGCACTGTCTCGTTTCCTCCTCTATGAATGCCTGTATAATGCGCAAGAAACAATACTTTTCACTCTATATTAATACATGTGACAATACTAAATCAAATCAAATCAAATAAATCAAATCAAAATAATCCGAAATAATGTTAGTTCACCTGTCTGCGGCATTTTAAAGCAACTACCTCATTGCTATTTTGTTTCAAGATTTCGAGTTAAATACATATTAGTGGGTAGGATGAGCACCTGCAACAACAACCAATGGTAAACAACCTCCACCATGAGAAAGCAAGTGTCTGTGTGTGCGTGTGCGTGTGCATGTGCAAGTGTGTGTGTGTGCGTATAGCAGACAACCTTTCAGGCTGTTCCTAACTGGTTAGAACACTGCCAGGACAATGTATCCCAGACATAGAATCACAGAATCCCTACAGTGCAGAAGGAGGCCATTTGGCCCATCGAACCTGCTCCAATAACAATCCCACCCAGGTCCAATCCCTGTAACCCCATGTATTTGCCTTGCTAATCTATCTAATCTACACATCTTTGGAGTGTGGGAGGAAACCGGAGTACCCGGAGGAAACCCATGCAGATACAGGGGCATGCAAACTCCACACAGACAGTCACCTGAAGCCGGAATTGAACCCGGGTCCCTGGCAGTGTGAGGCTGCAGTGCTAACCACTGTGTCACCTTGCCGCCTATGGCTGATGGACTCTGAGGAAGATTTTGATTTTGGGAAATAAAGTTAAATATTTGAGAATCCAATCACTTAGATATTGTCGATCTCTTGGATTTTCCTTTCTGTCGTCTTCAATGAAGATGAAAATTGGAAGAAGTATGTAACAGGTGGCTAATCTGATACCACTTGTTATACACTATTACCCAAAGTCTAACTGACCCCCACTATTTCTGTTTGTCCAACATTTGTTGCTTGAAAGCTTGCAAGCTGCAGGGAGAAGGTGAAGTGAAGGGGAACAAAAAAATAGTATAAACAGCGAATTAAGAGTATTAGTCAGAACTGGTGTTCCATTATAAGGTATACAAGATCAGTTTGGACCAGTACTTTATTTCCCAGTTTCTTTCCTACTGGCAATATTACACAAACTTATGGGCTCATTTCCAGAAACATTAAACACTTGACTTTGCCTCAGTACCCCAGTCAGTATGTATTTGAGATTTCTTATGGTTTGACTATCACCAAACCTGGCAGTGTGAGTGTGTGTGAGTGTGTGTGAGTGTGTGTCAGTACCATTAACTACATTGGGGAAACTTGAAACTTGAGGCAGGCAGTGTTGGTTGTAGGCCAACCATTCCAATAGCAAAGTGCCCCCTTGAGCATGAGACTGTGGCCTCAGCTAAATTCAACAGATAAACTGAAAGGCATCAAACGGGAATCCAGCACAACTTCACACATCCAGTTTAGGCTGGAAATTGGGCCAGGCAAGGGAGGACAGATGTTGTTAGTAATTTGCCCCAAAGTCTCTGGCAGTGCCACCCTGAAGCAAATCACTAGTCAGACCCTGCCAAGTAAGTATTGCCTCTCCCTCCCTGTGAAAAGGGGCAGCATGTTTAGAGTGTGGCAACTAGGGGATTTTCACATTAATTTCCTTGCAGTGTTAATGTATGGCTATATGTGACACTAATAAATAAACTTAAAACTAAACTTAAGTGGGCGGCATGGCAGCACAGTGGTTAGCACTGCTGCTTCACAGCTGCAGGGACCTGGGTTCGATTCCCGGCTTGGGTCACTCTCTGTGTGGAGTTTGCACATTCTCCTCGTGTCTGCATGGGTTTCCTCCGGGTGCTCCAGTTTCCTCCCACAGTCCAAAGATGTGCGGGTTAGGTTGATTGGCCATGCTAAAAAATTGCCCCTTAGTGTCCTGGTATGCGTAGGTTAGAGGGATTACAGGGTAAATATGCAGGGATATGGGGATAGGGCCTGGGTGGGATTGTGGTCGGTGCAGACTTGATGGGCCGAATGGCCTCTTTCTGTGCTGTAGGGTTTCTAAGATTTCTAAGACATTTATTGATGCTACATATCCCACAATAGTGCAGCCAGAAAATTAATGTTGCTCACTCAGGAATCTGCACATGACATTTCAACTCATCATAGAATTCCTACAGTGCTGAAGAGGTCATTCGGTCCATCAAATCTGCACCGACTCTCTGACAGAGTATTTTACCCAGGCCCTCTGCCCTGCCCTATCCCTATAATCCCACACATTACCACGGCTAAACCCCTCAACCTACACATCGTTGCACGCTAAGGGGCAATTAAGCATGGCCAATCCGCCTAACCTGCACATCTTTGGACTGTGGGAGGAAACTTGAGCACCCGGAGGAAACCCACGCAGACACAGGGAGAACGTGCAAACTCCACACAGTCACCCAAGGCCAGAATTGAACCCGGAAACCTGGAGCACAAGGCAACAGGGCTAACCACTGTGCCACCATGGCGCCTTCATGGTCACTACCTTAATAAAAGCCTGATTACATCATTTTGGTCCGGTTTTATCGATAATTAAATTTGCACAATTAATGTGAAGGAAGACTAGTAAAATTTTTAAAATGCTGTAACTCAGGAAAGAAAATAATTCAGCACTGAGGAATAGGCAGAGTTCCCCAGCTGCTAGATAGGCAAGAGAGAAGGGGATTAAAAACCTCTTTTAAAAAAAGATAACACCACTGCACTGCACATTAATTTAAAATGTCAGCAGAGCCTTCCTTGTCGCTGTGAGAGCTTGTGTTGCTCATTCCTGCTGGTGCAATATCTTGTCAATAATACAATGGAGAAACCCTATCGACTATGGTGAAGTACATGTTAGTGTAGCTTGGGTGTGCAGATGGCATAACATTGCATTGCCTTTTTATCCATTATTTACACATCATTGTTGGCAATATCTTTATTGCCCAGGAGACATGGAACAAAATAACTCCAGGGAAAATGAGAAAATCATCCTCATCATTTTAATGGCCTAGGCTGAATAATGTACGGTTAAAGAGACCAGTGCCTCCACAGCCATTCTTCTCAGCACATCCTTTTCAATCTATCACAGCAATCATCATGATACATCTGTCTATTCTTTTTCAAATGATCATTTGGGGCTGATTTCATCAAGCCCATTTTCTTGCAGGTGGAGACTTGCTATTGTCGTAGTGCTGATTCTCTCACCTACTGCAGCTGATTTTGACTTTGTGAGAGAGTTTAACACTAGTGAGCAGCCATTTTAGAGTTTTCCCAATTTTTAAATCCATTGGGAATAAAATTTGGGATGGAAGTACTGACCAGAGGCTAAAGTAACTTAATTTTTTTGCCAGCACGGTCATATTCCAACCCCATCGCAATCATCACAAGCATGGGAGCCTTTCTGGTGTTAGGATATCATGTGTATTTCACTCAACAAAACTCACCAGAAAGAATAAACATCCTGGACAATCATTCTGTTCATTGTCTATTCGTCAGAACTTCGTGTCTAGCATTGCATCAGTGACAATTCTTTCCAAATTATTTGGCTGTAAAACACTTTTGATCATCCTCATATCCAGGAAGATTACATAGGAATACAATTTGTATTGTTCTCTCATACCTCATCTTACTGATAGAAAGCAATACATTTTTAACAAAGTGAAGAGATTGAAGCTAAGATTATGACTTTCTATTCAAAGAAAAGATTTATTTCCCGTAATGAAGAATCTTTAAAATATATAGGCATGAGCGGGTTCTTCTTCACTCAGAATGCTAAGACTTCATTCACTGAAGATATAAAGATTAAGATCATGTTTCAGTCTTTGTATGCAACAAAGTAAAGATGTTATCAAGTTTTGCTGATGCACTTGTCAGCAGATGTATAGTGAACCGCCGTGTACATGCTTACTACTCAGTTCTGTGGAGTGGATTTGTGTGTGCTCTCGCCCAGCCATGATTTGTGGCTAATCCTAAAGAAGACAAGAGATTGAAACTGTAAATATGCTGCAGTGCATGACAACAGTTCCCCCATCCTGCGAAGCAAACATCACATTCCTTCCCATATTCATGAAACAAGGCTTAGTCTTAGCAAGGTCAGGCAATTTAGCTCCTATTAATGTCACTTAGATTATAGAAATCATATACTCAGCTCCAGAAACCTCCTTGGCTATTTAATCTAGCCTGGGGCCTTCGGCTACTTTCTTACTGGTAGGCCATATCGGATTGTATTGGCTTACCTTCACCTCTGCTGCTGACTCACTTTCAATCCTACTGTTCATTGTAGCACACCATCAAAAGGGCCATTAAACTATGCATGTCCATACTGGTACCAATTACGATCTATGCCAATGAGATGTGGAAAAGAACAGTGTAGATGTCACATTAAGTTGGACATCTTTCCCCAGCGTGGCCTATGTAAGATTCTAGGCAGTACATGGAGTGACAACATCATGAATGAAGAAGTGCTATAGAGAACTGGTCAGATGCGCCTGCAGGACATCCTGAGGGAGGGGCGACTGAGATGAGCAGACATGTATTTTTCCTCCTGGACATACTTTCTACCAGAATGGCAGAAGAATGGACACCACCAGATGCAATCAGATGTAATCAGCCAAAGAAGACCTGGCAAAGTACATTTAAGAATAGCCTTCAAGAGTGGGACATCAACTGGGCTTGAGTGAAAGAAATTGCGATGGAGTAGAGTCGGTGATGGAGTCTTGCTGTCCATTTTCTCACATGAGTCCAGAGGAACTAAGTCATTGTGGTTTCTCACTTGGAGAATGGAATGAATGGATTTGTTTTGATTTTTTTAGTGAATTCCTATGTTATAAAGGCCTTTAAAGTAAATGAATATAGAGAAATGAGGAATAGATCTTTCTTATTCATGTTCCCAGCATGTAAATTCAAACAATGGGAGTTTATATTGGAAATGCAGGATTGAATTTCACCAAGGGCTTTGGGAGTCTAATGTTGAGCCAGTAATTGGGTTCTGAGCTCATGCCTGACAGCAGTAAATCCAGCTCTGTAATGTTACTGAAGGGGGCCTCCTAAATAGTCTAATTTGTGGGTATGTTGTCTAATTAAAGAGAATGGGTGGCCTCGTGATGCTGCTGATCCAATCAGAGGGCTGGAAACTCTAGAGCCTTGGCAACCCCATCAGGAGAGATGGGCAGGAGATTGAGGAGGTGCCTCAAAATGGAATGGAGGCCCCTCTAGTGGAATGATTGGTGCCACAGGCACTGCTTTTCACACCCACAGCACTGTCTTTGGGAAATGAAGGTTCCAATAGCTACACCTCCCTCCCATCCACCACCTGTGGCAGCCGCCTTCATGGAGCTGGCAGTCTGCCAGGTAAATGTCAAAAACCTGGTGGCACTGCACGTCTGCCATTGTGAGGGGGTGGGGGGTTGGGGGAGGGGGTTGTTTCCATCATAGTTAGACAAATGTGGCTGGGGTGGTGATTCCCTACCCTGGGAATTCTAAATTGCAGCTCCACAGTCTGGATTTGCTGAGTGGGGTGAGTTATTCTGGTCATGCAAGGTTGAAAATGGAGCCCACCAGGAAGGAGGAATCCAGGTCAGGAAAGTGGGTGAGACCGCTCTCAGAGGAGATGAAGTGGACATGGCTTTGGACAACGTCCCTTCACACCTCCCCCAGTGACAGATGGAGTTTTCAGTTGGAGTGGGCAGGCACCGGTGGAAGTTGTGCCCAACATAAATTTGGTGTCCTCCAACCTCACCCCCAAAATTTAAGCAGGTTGTGTTCTGGATGGTGCAGGTGGGCATCGCTGCCCAGATTATATCTAAGGAATTTTTGGATTTTGGATTTTTGGACCAAGACGTTACAAGGAAAGTGCTATTGCAAAGTCTACAATGACAAGCAGACGCCAAGACTTTCTGGGGCCATCTCCATTAATGATTGGTAAGGATTTTCTTTAGATCATAGTTAAGATTGGAAATGTCTGTGGTTGACTGCAGGCTGGTGGATGGTAATGAGAAGCCTGTAGCTGGAAGTGGCCAGCAAGTTTTAGAGTAACAATTTTATAAAATTTGCTATTTTTTCCGACCCCCGAGAAAAATTGCAAGAGATCAGATAACAGTTTGGACACTTTTTGCACAAAATATCTCATAGCAACTATGGCGGAACTTTCCGGCTGTTCACATTGGCAGGATGTTCTGGTCCCACTGGTGGCATACCCCTGCCGTGGGATTCCCGGCAGTGTGGGGTGCTGTCAGTGGGAAATCCCATTGATAGGGGCAGGATCAGAAGATCAGAACTGCTTCCCGCCATGAGAAATATGCTGTGGGGGGCCCAGAGAATCCCCCCCATCTCATTGATTGACAAATAGCAGCAGCTGGACATTAAATGCATGATACTGTAAAAGATGCAGAGCCCCCAATTGAGAAAGATAGTTTCATTTATAGATTCCAATTTAGTGTGAACAGTTATCCCAGGATTGATCAACTATTAAAAAGTGGATTCAATGAGATTTTGAGGGAAATACAATCTTTTTATCGTAGTAACATCAATATAATCCTAATCCCAGTGCGGCTTCCTCATGATGTACCCCTTCTAAGTGTTTACCCAGCAGGAGGAAGAAATGGCTATCGATGACAATGACTCTTTTTAGAGGTGGAGGAATACAATATCCTTCCTCTTTCATCACCGGGCATCTTTTGCTCATTAACTGTGTGAAAACTGAACTTGGGAATGGCAATTGTATAAAATGCGGCTTGTGGTAAAATTGTAAAGGTTCATTGATAGACAGGATGGTTCAAAAACACTCCACCCCCTTCTCCTCCCCCACTGGGCCATCTGTCACTTGTTCTTAAGTTTTGCTTTCATTGAGCACTGACCTTTATCCTCCCATTAACACATTCTGATATCTTACCTTTATGCAACCTCTGACACCTCCAGCCATTAACGCTTTCTCTGTCTCATGGTCTACACATCTTTGTCACAATCTCTCCTAGCTCCCACCAAACACTGAGCCTCTACATTGCTCCAACTGCTCTGCGCTCTCTTATACAAAATATAATCCAACACATTTCTCCCTCTCGAACTCTGAAGAAGAGATTCGAAACGTTAACTCCATTTTCTCTCTCCACAGATGTTGCCGAGCATAGGAACCTAGGAACACAGGAATTAGGAGCAAAAGTAGGCAAATTCAGCCCTTCGATCTTCGAGATTCAATCAGATCATGGCTGATCTCTCCCTGGTCTCAAATCCACCTTCCCACCTATTCTCCACATCACCTTATCCCTTTATTAATTTATTTTATTGGGTTTTCCCAGCATTTTTGGTTTTTGACCCATTCGCTGATTAATTCAATCCATCCAAGAGTGATGTACTACTGGTGTGTTAAACAGAGTCACAAATGATCGCATCATCACTTTGGGAAACGCAGTGACAAATTGCATTGATAAATGATTTGTTTCAAACTCTGTCTGAGCGCTAGGCGAGTATTCTCAAGAGCAGCTCTGTGCTCAACCATATACTAAATCAGTACTGTGTTAATGTGATGGAAATAGCAGGAACGCTGCACTCATCAAAGCTCGTGCTGGGACTCTTTCTTTCCCTCTCAGCTGAAAATTCAGCCAGACTTTGATGGACTCCCTCGCGTAGTGTGCCCTTTACCCAGTATCCTGTCCATCAAGAAATCGTCGCTGCAGATAAATTCATCAGCTCTTGTGCGCTTTTTTCTAGTGCTTTTTGTTTCCCCTCAAGAGTCCTTCAAAGGCTTTATAGTTTTATTAATCCACTTACCGTAAGCAGATAATTTTAATGCTGTTGTCTTTGCACCAATCAGGTGCCTGTAGAAATGAAAATCAGCTGAGAGAGATGAAATAAGTATGCACAGTTATGTAAAAATACATTCAATTTAATATAGTGTGAATTGTTCCCATGGCCAATGCTTCACATTGAAGCACTTGACTATCTGGCAGTAATCCTCTGGGTATGGTGCCCTGGACTATCAGTCAAGACTGGCCTTCACTCGCTCATATCACATAAGTAGAAATAATACTGCAGCTGCTCGAAATCTGAAATAGAAACAGGAAATGCTGGAAAGGGGAGGCGATGGCCTAGTGGTATTATCGCTAGACTATTAATCCAGAAACTCAGCTAATGTTCTGGGGACCCCAGTTCGAATACCGCCACGGCAGATGATGGAATTTGAATTCAATAAAGAAAACCTGGAATTAAGAATCTACTGATGACCATGAAACCACTGTCGATTGTTGTAAAAACCCATCTGGTTCAGTAATGTCCTTTAGGGAAGGAAATCTGCTATCCTCACCTGGTCTGGCCTATTTGTGACTCCAGAGCCACAGCAATGTGGTTGACTCTGCACTGCCTTCTGACAAGGGCAACTAGGCATTGGCAATAAAAGCAGGCCAGCCAGCAATGCCCATGACCCATGACTGAACTTAAAAAAACCTCAGCAAGTCTGGCAGCATTTGTGGAGAGGGAAACAGAGGGCAGAATTTACTGCCCCCACTCCTCCCTGGCAGCATGTGTTCTGGTGGCACCATCTAATCCTACGGATGTCTACTGCGAATTTTATGGTTCTCTCATCCCACCATGAGGCAATCCGCTTGCAGTGGGGGGGGGGGGGGGGGGGGGAATCACCTTTGGCAGTACCTGCTGGCGGGAAGGACTAAAAAATCCAACCCTGGTATGGTGAACCATAGATGGTTACCACTATGGGTACTTGTACATATGTTACTCTTGTTACTGTTGGGGTTAGGGTTGGGGTGTTCCACCTGTTATCATTGTTTATGTGGTACACTCCGTTAGGCTCCGCCTTCTTACAGGAGTATAAAGGTCACTGCTACTTCCTAGTAGCCCTTAGTCTGAGATAGTATTGTTAAGTAGTGTGCTCCAATCTTGTTGTGAATAAAAGCCTTTATTCCCGGGTACGTCCTAGCCTCCCATGTGAATCAATCGCGCATCACCTGGAAAATCTTAACCAGAGTTACTGTTTTGAGTCCAGACCCTCCTTCAGAAGAACATGCTGAGTTTTTCCTGCATTTCCTGTTTTTATTTCATGTAAACGGAGAGCAGGTTTTCTCACCCATCGAGCTTATAGAGTCTATTTTATGAAATAAGGAGAAACGCTGCAAAATCTGTCGGGATATTTTAATATATTTACATTGCCTGCCCTCAACTCTACATGGTTTATACCTTCATCAAGAGAAAATATGTGAACCCGTATTTTACAGACAATGTTGCCTTATTGACAGAAATGATCATTGTTCTTGTGTCAACCCTTAAAATAGTCAGTCCCCTGAGTCTTAGGTTTGTTTTGTATCTTCATGTACACTTTTTTTTACCTTTGGATAATATGTGGGTAAGTGCTGAAATGAGCAGTAGCCTGATCATCAATCTGTTGAACCACATAATGAATGCTCCCTCTGCATCCAACAAACTTTAACCTGGTGCTCTGGCTCAGAGGCAGGAGCACTCCATACTGAGGCTTAAGACTTCCTGGCTTCTGAGTTAACTGGAAGGATATAAAATGCCCAGTTCCTTTGCAACATTCTCCCAGCATGCAATATGAAACCAGATCGCACTGATGGCCCAGGTGATGATGAAGTTGGACAAGAACATCATCAGGCATCAAAGAAAACTTCTCCTACAAACTACCAGCAGCAATCTAATCCAGATTGGTGTATCAGCAACTTGAACTGCCTCACGACTGGACAAAAATTGACATAATGGAACCGTAGTGAGTTTATCGCATCTGCTCAGTGTCACAAAGGCCAATGAATGTTTAAGAGTGCCTGGGCATGTGAGCAGACTCAGCGAATCACACAACACCTTCTATGTATTCAGACCCTGTTCTCTGAAGGCCTGAAAGCTCCCCTTGAGAAATCAATTCAAGCAGCACCAAGAGGCGTTTGGGCATGACAGCTGACCTCAATTTCCAGAACATATATATCTTCTCCATCATGAAGAACAAGATAGAGCATCAAAATCTCAGCATGCTGCAATCAAAAACCCAATCTGCACTGCTTTTCTTTCTCTTAGCATTCCTTCTTTCACAAGTTCAGGATGTCCTAAGGTATTTTTTTGTCAATGTATTAACTCAGGAAGCTCAACTGGAAAGGAACATAATTTATTACAGAGTGCAGAGTAAAACCACTACCGTGGTGTACACACACTAGTCCCTGCCTGGGATTACTGCTCAGTAGGCCCAGTCCTGGACCTGCCTTATGACAGGCTCAAGTAATGAGTTCCAGCTGGGCAGGCCGCTGCCTGTTACCAGGGAAACTCATATTCAACAAGCTCCACAGGGAGATCAATCAGTGATTCCCGATGGACCGCATGGGGTTATCAGGCCCCTCCATTCATAAACATGAAGGTCTGAAACTCCCCGCTGGTAAACAGGATCCCATTGTCTATCATGAGAACTTCGGGAATACCATGCATTAAAGATTGACTATTCTCCGGAGAATCCTGCTGGCATGAATGGCCAGAGAATTCCAGCCATTATTTGCAGCACCTTGCTGAGGCATACTGCCACATTTCCAACATCATTAAAACCTACACTTCAAAATTAGCTGTAAAATATTTTGGGGTGACCTGAGATGGTGTACGACAGTGTATAAAAGTAAGTTTTTTATTTTCTTACCGTTTTGAAATAAGCTAGATAAGTTAATGTATGGAGGAAATGTTGAATTGTACATATATCTTATAAAGGGGGACTAAGACTGACTAATAGCTGTGGATAAATTAGCCAGCTACTTATGTTAATGCCAGGTTACTGTCACAAATATAACCAAATTGATTTTTCTTCACACCTAACCTCCAAGACCTGCTACTAACTTTGAATTTACAGTTGAAAGAAAGCACTTTAACTCTTTAAGGGGCTATGTAAGGAATAAATCACCATGATAAACAATCAGTGTTTTACTTCGTCCATTTACTTGCAGAACAATAATGTGAGGAAAGCACTTCTGAGAGTGTGCGTGACTTTTTTCTGGCTCCGTTACATCACGTGCTACATCCAAAAATCAATCATGTGACAAAATGAGGATGGAGATTTTAGCCCCATGGTACTGATCTCCATTGGACAGGTGCAAAATGAAATCAGAGGTTGGCACAATCGTGTTGTCAATGATAGCCGGAATTCTCCGATCTCACCTGCAGTTGGGATTCTCCGGTCCCGCTGCAGTGAATGGAGGTTTCGCTGAGCACAAATTCTCCGTTCTCACTGGCAGCGGGGTGTGCAAGACCGGAGAATTCCGGCCCTATGTTGAATTGGATGATATTTCTGAGCATCAAATGAAGCTGCACATCTTCTGCAATTGTTTATCTTGCAAACTCTTTTATTTTTCCAATCAAAAGATTTGGGGCAGCACGGGTGGTACAGCGGTTAACACTGCAGCATCACAGCACCAGGGATCAGGGTTCAAATCTGACCTTTGTCTGTGTGGAGTTTTCACATTCTCCTATGTCTGTGTGAGTTTCCTCCCAACATCCAAATATGTGCGCGTTAGGTAGATTGGCCATGGTAAATTGCCCTTTAGTGTCCAAAGATATGTAGGTTAGGGGGATTAGTGGGGTAAATATATGAGGCTATGGGGATAGAGCCTGAGTGGGTTGTTCTCTCGGAGAGTCGGTGCAGACTTGATGGTCCGAACAGCCTCCTTCACTAGGGGGATTCTATGATTCTATGAAACCATGCTGGTGCTTGGGCCCCCTGCTGAAACTTTTACCTCGTAAATATTTTTTCAAAAATCCTTTCAGTGCTGCGTATCTCTGAAACTCGTGTTTTTTGCTGGTGTATAATTCTGTGGCTGCATGTAGCTCTCCCTTACCTTTGTCAAGTGACTATTTTTGTTATGTGCACCTCAGCAGTAAGTGTCGGCAGCTTTTTCATTGCTGGATGGCCTGATCCTATTCTCACCCAATCCCACCCACACTTACTCCCACAAGGGTCGCTGATAACAATTAGGAAACAGTTGAGGGCATTGATCCCCAACTAAGTCCTCGCCCTCTAACGACTGGTTCATTTGCATGGATGAGACTTCCCCCCTGTGCATGAAGGCTGAATAAGGTGGCAGTATTATTACAAAGCTCTACTCTCTAACAACAACTTACATTTACATTGCACCTTTTAATGTAATGAAACATCCCCAGGCATTTCACAGGAGTATTAGATCAGATGACAAAAATCTTGGTCAAGGAGGTAGACTTTAAGAAGAATCTTCAAAGAGGCAAGTGAGGGAGAGAACTGGAGTGGGGTAGGGTGGGATTCCAGAGCTTGGGACCCAGACAACTGAAGGTATCACAATTAATGGTGGTTCAATCATGATTGAAAATACAGAAGAGACCAGAATTAGAGGAGTGCAGATATCTTCGAGGGTTGTTGAGCTGGAGGATATTACAGAGATAGGGAGGGGCAAGGCCATAAAGGGATTTGAAAACAAAGTGGAGAACTTTAAAATCAACATGTTGTTTGTGGAGGAGCCAATGTAGGTCAGTGAGCACAGGGGTGACAAGGCAATGGGACTTGCTGCAAGTTAGGACAAGAGAAATAGCGTTTTTGATAATCTGAAGTTTACAAAGATTGAATATGGGAGACCAGCCAGGAGTACGCTCAAAGAGGCGAGTGTGGGGGTAACAAAGGCATGGATGAGGGTTTCAGCAGCGGATGAGCTGAAATGGGGAAGAGGTCCTGCGCTATTACAAAGGTGGAATTAGGCTGTCTCAGAGGTGGCAGAAACATGTGGTCGGAAGGTCATCTGAGGGTCATATGTGACACCAATAATTTAATCTCAGACTATTGTTAGAGAGGTGGGATAGAGTCAATAACCAGGGAATGGAGTTTGGAGTAGGATTGATCATGATGGTTTCATCCCTCTCAATATTTATTTGGAGGAAATTCCTGTTAATCCAGTTAATCCAGTTAAGGGCGGCGTGGTGGCACAGTGGTTAGCACTGCTGCCTCACCGTGCCAGGGACCTGGGTTCAATTCTGGCCTTAGATCACTGTCTGTGTGGAGTCTGCACATTCTCCCCGTGTCTGCGTGGGTTTCCTCCAGGTGCTCCAGTTTCCTCCCATGGTCCAAAGATGTGCGGGTTAGGTGGATTGGCCATGTGAAATTGCCCCTTAGTGTCAGGGGAACTAGCAAGGATAAATGGATGGAATTATGGGGATAGGGCCTGGGAGGGATTGTGGTCGGTGCAGACTCGATGGGCCGAGTGGCCTCCTTCTACTCTGTAGAGATTCTATGAATGTGGATGTCAAGTAACTGAGCAACAACAGAGGAGTTGAGCGAAGTGGTGGCGAGGTGGAGCTGCGATTGTGTGAATGAGATTTTTCCTCTGTGCATGAAGGCTGAATAAGGTGGTAGTATTGTAACAAATGTTTACTCTCTAACAACAACAACAACTTACATTTACATCGCACCTTTAATGTAACGAAACATCCCCAGGTATTTCACAGGAGAATTGGAGAACAAAGTAAGCCTCATAAAGAGATATTAGATCAGATGAAAAAAATATTTTGTCAGTGTACATGTGAAAAGAAACACTGTGCCTTTCTTTGGATGATGTCACCAAGGTACAGCACGTAGAGGAGAAATAGGAAGGGGCCGAGGATAGATCCTTGGGGGCACCAGAGGGAACAGAAAGATTAACCATTGCAACTGTTTCTCTGGCTGTGATTAGACAGCTCAAAATGGATCCAGGTGAGCGATGTACCACCCAGCTGGGCAACAATGGAGAGATCTTGGAGGATGATGGGGTGGTCAACCATGTCAAAGGTTGCAGATAGGTTAAGGAAGAGAAGGGAAGGTTTCCCGTAGGATGTCATTGTTACCTCTGATCAGTGCCACGGTGGCACTGTGGCAGGGCAGAAATCTGATTGGAGGAATTTAAACATGAAGTTTGGGAAGAATGGGTATGGATTGGGATTTGACAACACATTCAAGAACTTTGATGAGGAAAGCAAAGTTGGAGATGGGACAGTAGTTTGCAAGGATGGAAGGATCAGGGATTTTTTTGGCTGAAAGTGTTAATCAAAAGCAAGTTTATTTCTCAGACACAAAATTCAATAATTATCATAGAAACATAGAATTCCTACATTGCAGAAGGAGGCCATTCAGCCCATCGTATCTGCACCGAACACAATCCCACCCAGGCCCTATTCCTATAACCCCTCGTATTTACCGACTAATCCCCCGACACTGGGGGCAATTTAGCATGACCAATCAACCTAACCTGCACATCTTTGGAGTGTGGGAGGAAACCAGAGCACCCGGAGGAAACCCATGCAGACACAGGAAGAATGTGCAAACTTCACACAGACAGTGACCTGAGGCCAGAATTGAACCCAGGTCCCTGGCACTGAGAGGCAGTAGTGCTAACCGATGTGCCACTCATGCCATTACCCAATAAACTCATAGAGTAGACCCAAGATGATTAGGCTTGGATTCTATAGGCTTCTGACTGAACTGATGGTTTAAACAAATCTCTCTTTACTCGTCTTCTTGTTAATGCGAGTCCTCTCACTTGCTGCCCCAAATGTAGATTGAAGTGTCGTTCCTTCTCAACAAACTCTGAGACACGGACATGATAGCCATCTCGAAAGTTAGATTGGTAATCAATTTTACCAAGTATCCGCTGCCTGGCAATAGAAAGCTCTGGATATCACAGATAAAGACTGTGATGCTCGCTAACCAAATTGAAAATCCATTGTGTCAGCTAACCTCCAATGTTAACACCAATCCTTATCTGATAACCATATTGAGACGTGGTTAACTTTGATGGGACACAAAGCATACACTCAGTGCAGCACAAGCAGCCCTCCAACTCCACTCTCTCCATATTAACCAGGGCCTCTTGTGCTGATTGGAGTTTACTACTTTGCTCTCTGCTCCCCAGAACAGCACTTGCTCAGGAAGTAAGCTCCATATTCCCATATTCTACATGATCAGTCTGTTTGTCCAATATCCAATATTTTTATAAGCAAAAATTTCCTGTCACCAACTACAGGAAGACCAAAGACATTGGGGGTGATTTTCCCATTCCACTGCACTGATCTTTTAGTGCAGCGAGATGGGAGATTTCAGCAGTGCTGGATTCGCGTCTTCCGCGCTGGGCATCCGGCCCCCGGAGAATCACAGTGCCGGATTTCCGGCACCATCAACTCCGTGACAGAAATAGGCGCGGAGCTTCATGAATTATTTAAACAAGAATTTTAATGTAATTTAACTACAATTAGTGGACCTGGGACTAAATTCTCCGAGCCTGCTAGCCTCTTCCACCCCGCCAGGAGCATTTGCTCCAACGGGGTTTACAATAGCTCCCCACTTTTGGGGAGCTGGTGCCCCGATCCCGCTGGAGTGGCCTGGGGCAATCAGGGCCTCCCAGAGGGTTGGGGGTAGGGTGGGGTGCCCCCTTGGCATTGGCACCTTGGCAGTGCCAGTATGGCCCCCTGGCACTGCCCAAGGGCAAAGTGCCAATGCCCAGGGGGCACCTTGGCACTGCCCATCGGGCATGCGGCAGTGGCAATGGGGCCTACGGCGGGGGGGGGGGGGACACCTAGGGGTGGGGCCTGATGGGGCGGGGCCTGGTGGGGTGATCAGTGGGGGTGAGGGTCCCGCTGCCACTCTGCAGTCAGGAGCGGTGTGGGAGAGAGGGGACCAGCCTTCTGGGATAGGGGGTTGGCATTACGAGGGTGTGTGGTTGGCATTGTTAGGGGATGAGCCATAACTGTTGGGGGGAGGGAAGGGATCAGGGGTGGGAGGAAGGTCAGGGTGGGCCGGGAGGGGGTCGGGTCGGGGCTGGCCTGGGAATGTTGGAGGGGCCAGCGATCAGGCATGGGGGTGTTGGAGGGAGGAGTGGGAGAGGGCCAATGTTGTAGGATTCGCGGAGCTGGCCAGCGATCGGAAGGCAGGCAGACAGGGGCCACTGTGCATTCGGTGATCTTGACGCTGACAGATCGGCGCATGTGCAGTGGCCCACTCAGCACTATGCTGCCGGCCTCTTCAACATGGATACAGCTTTTCAGCGTGGTTCATGCTAGTGCACTCTGCAATGCACAGAATGTGAGAGATTCACTTTGAAACTCCCACGTAAAAAGCTAGCATGATTTACTCCAGTTTTCATGCAAATTCGACACTTAGAATTTTTTGGGGAGAATCCCAGCCATTGCCCTTGGTCCCTGACCTGGACAGTGGCTCCATTCCTTTCCATGGCAACTGTTCATAACCATGATGTCATCTTTTGCCCAGATGGTGAGCTTCCAACCACATATCTGTGCCAGTATTGTTTGTTCCCATCCCTGTAACATCAGCACCTCCAACTCTGCCTTAGTTCAGCTGTTGAAACCCTCATCCAGGCCTCTGTTATCTCCAGATTGACTATTCCAATGCATTTATTGCCCTCCTCCTACATTCTGAGGTAAACTTGAGTTGATCCAAAACGGTTTTCCGTGTCTTAACTTGCAGCAAGTCCCATCCATTTACCGGGCCTGTGTTTTCTGACCTACATTAGCTTCTGCTTAAGGAATGCCTCCATTTTAAAACTATCACTGTTGTTTATAAATGCCTCTGTGTACACTACGCTCATTCTCTGAATCTGGCCTTGTGACAGTCCCCTGATTTAAATTACTCCAACATTGATCAACATGCATTCAGCTTCCTGGGCTCATAGCACTGGAATACCCTTCCCAAAATTCTGCAACTCTCTAACTTGCTTTCCTCCTTTAAGACTGCAATAATTCTTGTTCGCCAGTTAAAGGAAAGCAACAACATGTTTATTTACAGTTAAAGGCTATATAGAGGCTCGTAGCCTCATGGCTGCAGCCAGTTCCCAAGATTGTTCTGGAACGATTGGTTCCCCGGGCTATGTGAGCCTTACTCTGTAGATCCTCAAAAGGACGTTCCATAAAATCTACTTTTTTGATCAAACTTTTAATCATTTTCTCTTTTATCTCATTCTGTGGCTTAGTGTCATATTTTGTTTTACGGCTGTCAAATAGGACCATTCTGCTTTGGAATGTCTCTTTAATTTTGAGCAAAATGGAGTCGTGAACAGCGCCGTGTGATCTGTTTGAGTTCTGCCCAACAATAAGCCTAGGGTTTGGTTACAATGGGGATGGGAGATGGGATTGGGGGACTCGGGGGCTGGGGGGGTGGGTGGAGGACAGTGCTGGGGGGTGTTATGATGAACTGTTCCTGACTGTGCCTTTTGCACATGAGTGGGGCATGGCGGTCATGCGGCTTGTATTCCTAGTGGTTCTGTGGGTGCCTGAGGGCCCCCACCACCCTCTCACAGCTTTGCCAACCTCTCCCCTTCTCTCAGAGATTCACCATTTCTTTCGACAAGAGTTAGTCAGCCTGAGGGAAGCCGGGGTGAGAGCAAAATGCAAAATATTCACCCTGTGAAAACAAAGGCAATAAATAGCATAGCACAGCACCAGCACGGTGGCACAGTGGCTAGCACTGCTGCCTCACAGCACCAGGGACCTGGGTTCGATTCCCGGATTGGGTCAGTGTCTGTGTAGAGTTTTCCCTGCACTTTTTTCCAATGCCCATTTACATTATAATTTAAACAATTTGTAACGAATGTCATTGTTAACCAACTCAAAAACATTCATCCACATGGTGAGAGCTCGTCTGCAATGCAGTTCACTAATTCTGGCATACCATGAGAGCAGGTGACTAAGTTAGCACATGACCTATTAAGTAATTAATGTTTTTCTCCTGAATGGTTTTCCCCAGATACCGCGAGAGTTGAAGCACCAGTGTTTTAGTTCCATTCATAAGAGGCTACAAAGAGCACCTGAAAATGTGTTGAATGATTTTGCACTTGAAGAAAATGGCGCAGAACTGCTCAAAGCAAGTTCAAGGAGACAGTCTGAACACATGAAGGCTTTTCATAACATGCATTGTGATTCCGACACAAAGGCTGGAATTTTACTGCCTCTCCCACCGCGGAATTGGGGCAGGCGAAGCTCGCAGAACGGAATTCTCCGTTGGCCTCGGGCGGGTTTTTATGAGCCTCGCTGAGCAAGGTCATAAAATCCCGCCCAAGCACACTCATCCCAGCCACCATGGGAATTGTAGTGGGCAGGGCAGAAAATTTGGCGGGCCATTTAAAGATCTGTTGACCTCGGGCAGGAATTTCCAGTCTTGGGGTGTGTGTAGCCAGAAAATTACATGCAATGTGTGGGACAGGAATAGCCAAAGAAAGCTTGGGCAGCTATCATCAATTTAACTTCTGCTATTACAAGGATATCAGGGCAGCTTTGCAAATGCATGATTTTAAAAATTACTCCCATGGTCCAATATGAAAAATAGAGATTTGCATTTATATAGACTTCTCACAACCATGGAAGGCTCTAAGCATTTTATAGGAAATCAAATACTTTTCTTCTGAAATATAGTCACTGTTGTACTGCAGGAAACACAGCAGCCAATCAGTGCACAACAAACAAAATGACTTTTTTTGTTGATGGCGGGGCAGATATTAGCCAGGACACGGTGGATAACTCATCTGTTTTACTTCAAAGTTATGCCTGGAGATCTTATACGTTCACCTAAGAGTGCAGACGTGGCCGCAGTTCTGAGAGGCATCATTCCAACAGTGCAGCGCTCCTCATCACTGCATTGGAGTGTCAGATTCGACTCGCGTTCAGGGTCCTGGAGTGGGACTTGAAGCCAGAACCCTTGAGCAGTGTTCCGAAAGCTTGTGATTCCAAATAAACCTGCTGTACTTTAACCTAGTGTTGTGAGACTTTTTACTGTGCCCATCCCAGTCCAATACCGGCATCTCCACATCTTGAAGAGGAATGTCAACTAAAGGAAATAACCAACATACAACGATTGTTGGAAACTGAAACAAAATAGAGAATGCTGGAAAAACTCAGCTGGTCTGTTAGCATTTGAAGGGAGAGAAAGCAGAGTAAACATTTCAACTCTGTTTGAACATTTGAGTTCAATACTTTAGAATGTGACCTTTTTTCTAATTTTTTTGTCTCAATGCAAATTTTCCCTTCCATCCCCCACATCTATCTCTTGTTCTTAAGATTGCTACATTTTTGTTGCAATTTCTCACAGATATGGTGTAATATTCAACATATTTTTCCTCTCTTTACTTTTAATGAAGAGTCCCTTACTGATCAAAAATCTCTATCACTGCCTTAACTATACAAAAGGACTCTTCCCCATAGCTCTCTCTGGCAAGGAGTTCCAACGGCTCACAACCCTCTGAGACAAGAAATTCCTCCTCATCTAAGTCTAAAATTGGTGACTCTTTATTCTGAGGCTATTCCTTCTGGTCCTAGGCTCTCCCAAGAGGGGAAACATCCTCTCAGAATTTACCCTGTCAAGCCCCTTAAGAATCCTATATGTTTCAATGAGATCACCTCTCATTTTTGTAAATTCCAATGAGTAGAGTCCCAACCTGTTTAACCTTTCCTCATAAGACAATCCCTCCATATCGGGGATCATCCTAATGAACTTTCTCTGAACTGCCTCCAATGAAATAACGGCCCATAACCTCCGGCCCGAATCTCGACATAAGTGGACTCTGCGCTGTGCGTGTGTCTTGGGACAATACAGAAGTCCTGATCCATGGACATGCACGCTGGAAGTACGCCATGTTTAAACCTCCGGTTGGGTTTTGTCAAGCTGCCAGTATTGAAGCGCTGTGATCTCTCCCTAATCTCCGTCACTTGCGCTGATGATAAATGAGTGTGTACACTTATTTGCACACTTCCTTTTGGTCCAGCTGCAGCAAGTAGAAGCAACAGACATTCTTTGGGTAGGTTAATTTTTTTGTAAATGTTTTTGAAAGATGTTTAAAGTATATGTAATGTATATATGCACAGAAAGTGAAAGAAAGATTTTTAAAAAATGTTTTTCCAACTTTCTCATGACATACTAATTCCAGTAAAAAGTACATTCATAGATAACAAAGTAGATGTTAGTGTCTGTAATAAGCTTCAGCTAAAGTTCATTTGGATTTTGTTATGTATTTTAAAGCAGTGTTTATCCCAATTTTAAGGATTTCCCTGATGCGGTTGATCCTTAGAAGCCTCTTAGTGAAATGAATTCTATACTTACTGTGGGAAGGATGCAACATGACTATTTCAGATGCTTTAGGAATTCCTTAAGATGACAAATGCAAGCCGCCTGTAAGCTGATGTGAACCATCTCTCTGATAGATGTTGCAGAATCCAGATTGAAATTCTGGACTAATGTCCCACCACTGCTGGTACATTACACATTTAGCTTGGCTTCTTAACTGAAGTTCTTTTGAAGCTTCAACGGAGGTATGGAAGGCTCAAGCTACATGTAAAATGTGCAATTCTTATGTCCAAACTCTTTAAGATGTAAAGAAAAGTCTATTCATGTCAACGGAATTCTGTCCATTTCCTTTTGAAGTCTGTACTATCCTCATTGTTTACATTTCAAAATTTCACATTATCCACACACAATGAAAAAATGCTCTGTAAATCCAAGTCCAGGTCATTAATATATATCAGAAGTGCAATGACCCTCATTCTGACTCCAGGGATATCACTGCCCCCTTCCCTATATTCTATGAAGCAATTCTTCATGAGTACTCTTCACTTTCTGTCTGTTAATGAACTTTGCAGCGACACTGCCACTGTCCTTTTCATTCCCTGCACGTCAATGTTACTAATAAGTTCACTCTCTGGCACTTTATCAAACATATATATGTAACATCAGCTACACCACCATTATCTTCCCTTTCTGCTACTTCATCAAAAACTCAAAGAAGTTCGTCAAAGATGATTGGGCTTTAACAAATCAATGCTGGCTTTCATTTTTGAATCCATATTTTCCAGAAATAGTATCTTTAATAATTTCCCCATCATCAATATGGGCCCCCAAGCCTTTATTTGCTGGGTTTATCCATCTTCATTTTTTGGGTATAACACAATCCTTCAGGCCTCCAGAAAGATGCTGTATAGTTTTCTTTCATCAGACGGATTGTACCTGATGATATGTGCAATGGGAAATGCTCCTCAGAATGCAGACTGATGTGCTATTCACAACATAAATCACACATTAAATTGGAGCATTCCTCTTTGATCGCCTCCATAGTCAGGTGTGATACTTTTCAATGGTATTATTAAGCATTGTGTTGTGTCCTTAAATTATTCTATATGTTTGAGGAAAATCAAGTTTTATAAAGGAAACCATTTTAAAGTGTTGAAATTGTTCAATCTTCCTATTAAAGGTTTGACAGAGTGCTGGCAACTTTTGACTGCTCTCACAGGTGGATGGAAAGGATCCTCTGGCACCGTTTTGAAGAAGGTCAGGGGGGATCAGTTACCCCTGTTATCGTGACCAATATTTTTCCTTTAATCAACGTTACGGAAAAAAACAAATGATCTGCTCTTCGTTATTTTAATGTTTGTGGGAGCTTGCCATACATAAACCGGAAACTGTGTTTTCTACATTTCAATAGTGACTACAGGCGGGATTTACCAACCATTCCCTCCGACGGGATCTTCCAGTCCCACCGATGACGACCCCTGCTCTGTGTTCATTGGAGGCAGAGGATGCAAACAGTGGTAAACCCCGTTGACAGCGGCAGGACTGGAAGATCCCATCACCGTCCAATGCCGGGCCGCCTCCGCTGCAGCATATAACATCGCGGTGGGTGCGGAAAATCCCTCCCTGCATTTTAAAGTTCTTCACTGAAGATTGCAAAACAATTTGGGATGCCTTGCGATCATGAAAGGTGCTATATAAATGCAAGCTCTTTCTCAGGTTTGCAAAATTACCAAATATGAATGCATCGTGTTTTGTTTAAAAACAAATAACACGTTAGCCTCTTTTGCATTCAGTTTAATATGTACCCTCTCCTCCATCTTAAACATATCTATTCTAATGTTATTCTCCTTATTATTGAAGTCCAACAAAAGTTTTTAAAGAAGACTGGATTCACTGGATTTATGGACAGTTTCACAGCTAGATAAAACCTGGGGGGGAGGGGGGGGAATTCTCCCAAAAAAGGTCTAAGTGCTGAATTCGCGGGAAAACCGATGTAAATCATGATTGTTTTTTCAGTGGGAGTTCAGACTCGAATCTCCCCACTCTGTGCAATGCAGGGGTCACAGTCGTGAACATCATTAAAGCTCGGCTGAGTGGGGCCTATTCGCGCCGGGGTCAGACAGTTCCAGGCCTCTGCGCATGTGCCGTGGCCCTGAACTGTCAACTTCCTGTTTACCGGCGAGCTCAATCGCTGGCCAGCCCGGGACGCCCGCAGTGCTGCCCCTCCAGCACCCCCCCAAAGGCCCAATTGTGGCCCCCACAAGCATTCGTGGGCCAGCCCCGGCACCCCCATCCAGGAGAGCCCCGATCTACAGCAACCCTCCCAGTAGTGACGATCCCCCCCACCCCAGCAGACTCCCCCCCCACCCCCCCATGGGAGGCAAACCACCCTGGCAGACCATCCCCCCAAGGGAAGGCAGACCACCGTGGCAGACCACTCCCCCTCTTCCACCTCCCCCACCCACCCACCGCCCAACCACTCCCGATTGCTGGGCTCCCTCCAGCCCAATCAATCCAAATGTCAGAGTGGCAGCAGAACCTCCACCGATCGCCCCCAAGTCCCTGCCCAAGCTGGCCCCGCTCCTTAAGCCATGCTCCCAATAGGCACCATTCCCTTGGCACTTCCCGATGCTCGGTGTCCCCTGGGCATGGGCACTTTGGGCAGTGCCAGGGACACAGGCTGGCACTGCCAGGGTGCCCATGCCCAGAAGGCACCACCCCCCTGTTGCATGACCCCCTGGGGGCCCAAATTCCCCCCCCCTTCACTCCAGTGGGGTCACCTGCTAGTTCTCCGAAAGTGTGGAGCTACTCTAAACCCTGCCGGAGTGAAATTGTACCGGCGGGATGGGAGATGCTATCGGGTCCGGGGAATTCAGTCCTGGGCCCGATAATCACATTTAAATTATATTCAAGTAAGATTAAAGTTACTTACCTGCTGTTTCCGCCGGTTTCCAGTGTGATCCCAACCGCGCCGGATATCTGTCACTGGGAGATACATGTGCGTCAGGAATGCATGCAGAATCCCGCGAATCAGCGCACGCACGAATCTCCCGGTCCGACCCTCCAAAACATTAACGGGTCACAATGGGAGAATCACCCCCTAGATTTCTAATACTTTGATTACTGCAGCACCTCAACAGAAAAATGACACTAAGCATAAAAGTCATGTCACCTAGTCACTGGCAGCATGGTGGCACAGTGGTTAGCACTGCTACCTCACAGCGCCAGGGACCTGGGTTCGATTCCTGGCTTGGGTCACTGTTTGTGCAGAGTTTGCATGTTCTCCCCGTGCCTGCGTGGGTTTCCTCTGGGTGCTCTAGTTTCCTCCCACAGTCCAAATATGTGTGGGTTAGGTTGATTGGCCATGCTAAATTGCCTCTTAGTGTCAGGGAAACTAGCTAGGGTAAATGCATGGGGTTATGGGGATAGGGCCTGGGTGGGATTGTGGTTGGTGCAGACTCGATGGGCCAAATGGCCTCCTTCTGCACTGTAGGGATTCCATGATTCTATGGAGTGATTTCACTGGGCAGACTCTGCCCCTTGACAAGACTTAGACAAAAAACTTGTTTATGGCACTCAAATGTGTCAAAGTTGTTCTGAGCAGATGTTTAAAAGATACTTTCTCTTCCAATTGTTTAATCTTAGAATCAACTACAGTGCAGAAAGAGGCCATTCAGCCTATTGAGCCTGCATCAACAATAATCCCACCCAGGCCTTATCCCCCTAATCCTACATATTTACCCGGCTAATCCCACTGATACTGAGGGGCAATTTAGCATGGCCAATCAACCTAATCTGTACATCTTTGCACTGTTGGTAGAAACCGGAGCACCCAGAGGAACCCCATGTAGAGACAGGGAGAATGTGTAAACTCCACACAGTCACCTGAGGTCGGAATTGAACCCGGGTCCCTAGCTTTGTGAGGCAACAGTGCTAACCACTGCGCCACCATGCCACCACAATTTTCTCCTAAGTTTAGCATTTAGTTGTCTCAAACAGCTAATCTTCCCCTAGGCAGGAGGTTGAGCAACCACGTATGACAATAACATTGGCTATTGACTTCAGTGGTTACAGGGGGACAAATGCAATCTGTGTCCTCGTTCTAATGGCTGAATTTTCATGCTGAAATCTTTATTTTGTGAAGCGTGCCACCTACACTGAAGCCTGTTTGATAATATATTAGAATATTATTGTAGGGGAGGCGATGGCCTGGTGGTATTATCGCGAGACTATTAATCCAGAAACTCAGCTTATTTTCTGGGGACCCAGGTTCGAATCCCGCCACAGCAGATGGTGGAATTTGAATTCAATGAAATATCTGGAGTTAAGAATCTGCTGATGACCATGAAACCATTGTTGATAAAACCCATCTGGTTCAATAATGTCCTTTAAGGAAGGAAATCTGCCACCCTTACCTGGTCTGGCCTACATGTGACCCCAGAGCCACAGCAATGTGATTGGCTCTCAACCGCCCTCAGGCAACTAGGGACAGGCAATAAATGCTGGCCAGCATGTTCCATGAATGAATAAAAAGACCAGTTGAGAGACTGTGCAACCAACATAAATTCACCAGGCTTTCTTTGATCCAAACTACTACAATTTTGTGAGATTCCTGTCCTTGTTACTTGTGTTTCCAAATTCACCCCGTTATTCTACTACTTTATTCTTACTTCATTCTCATGATGCTGCTGGCAAGGTTCCCACTGCCCAGCTGCCAAGAGAAGTGGGCCTTCTTCTTGAAATGCAGAATGATTTGTCGTAACTGAACTTCCAAAGCCTTTTCAGATGGCACTTAAGGTTCAACCATGTTGGTGTGGGACTGCATTCATGTAAAGGCAAGAACAGCTAAGGTCAATAGAATTCTTTCTCTAAAGGACTTTAGGGAATCAGTAGGATTTTTACCACTAATCAGCCAGCTTTGTGCTCACTTTTACTGATGCCAGCTTTTTATTTCCTGAGGTTCAAACTTGAATTCAAATTCTCAAATTTCAATGGTGAGAATTGAATTAATGGACATTTTATGGCTGCGCGCCCCAAGACCTTTGCATGGTCCGTGTCCTGAATAACGCGGCAAGTTGGGATCAGACCTGAGGGAGCAAAGAACGGAAAGTTCGGATGGAGAGAGGTTGGAATGGGTGAGGGGAACAGAAAAATTAAGACGGCCAATGCCCCGTCGACAGATCCCAATGAAAAGACCGAGGGCAGGTAATTGTCCCGGCGGGGGTGTCCAATTGGAGGCAGAATGTTGGAGGTACATGAAAGGATCTGTGGAATGGGGGAAGGACTCTTGTCCAAAGAAGTGGGCACGGAGATAAAGGCGACGAGAGAAGAGTTCAACATCATGTCGAGCCCAGAATTCATTAAGGTGGGGATGTAAGGGTATAAAGCTGAGTCCTTTGCTGAGAACAGCATGCTCAGCCTCAGAGAGGGGAAGGTCAGAGGGTATGGTGAAACACACGGCAAGGGCTGGGGCTAGAAGAGATGGTGTTCGAGGGATTGGGACTGGTGGAGGGCCCAGATGGTCAGTTGTGTTGATGAGTTGTTGAAGCTTGCGGGATCAAGGTGGTCTTGTGTAACAGTTCCCAACCTTTTCAGTAACACTTCAATGAGACAAACAATTCCATGGCACATCCATTTTATTTCAGCTCGATTGTTCATTAACACTCCACAATGTAGTAGGAAACTGACAGTGGCCAATCAGGTGTAAGGGGTGGGGCCACCTTGTGTCCCATCTCCATAGAGATGAAACGTTGGTGCCTGCTACATATTTGGTATGTTCAGTGCAGTATGTTCAAGCTGTTTCAGGCCATTCATAGAATCATAGAATCCCTACAGTGCAGAAAGAGACCATTCGGCCCATCGAGTCTGCACCGACAACAATCCTACCCAGGCCCTATCCCCGTAATCCCACATATTTATCCTGCTAATCCCGTGAACCTACACATCCGGGGACACTAAAGGGCAATTTAGCATGGTCAATTCACCTAACCTGCACATCTTTGGACTGTGGAAGGAAACCCATTCAAACACTGGGAGAACGTGCAAACTCCACACAGTCACCCAAGCCGGGAATCGAACCAGGGTCCCTAGCGCTGTGAGGTAACAGTACTAATCACTATGCCACTGTGCCGCCCATTCACAATGAAAGTTTTCAAAAGATGGTATCGCAACCAGCAACAAATCTCAAGTTATATTTATTTCTATTTTTTTAATTGCTGGTTTTAAATTAAGAATAATTTAATTAAACAAAGCCACAGTCGGGGAATAATTATAAACCATGGCTAACAAATTAAATCAACCAAATGTGTTGCATTCCAAAATTAGAAAGCGAGAGAAAGATTCTGATAGATTTGGAAATTGACCTGAACTATTCAGGTAATTAAAAAAATTTCTTTAAAAAACTGCTGAAATCAACTCTGGTCTTAGCGGGCGAGCAAACAGCAAATGATTTCCAGCAAACATGCTCACAACAAACTAAATATAATCCATGATTAGAATTTGGAGGAACACAATGGGGAGAATCTTACCAAAAAACAGCAGAGTATTGTTTCTGGTGGGAAAAACAGCATGTTTCTCTTCAGGTTTTCCCACACTCTGTCACAAAAAACCACCTGGCCAAGTTTCATGCTGTCATGTCGAGGGGCAAGGCCTCAACACACCAGCAAAGCCCGGCTGCACTAAAATCGGGGGTGCCATGTTTAAAGGCCGTCCTGACTAGACCAAAAAGTAACTTAGCCACACCCACCACTGCACCCCCTCAGCCCATCCCATCCTCATGCTGTAATTAAAGCTGGCATTCACTCCCCACAGCTCCCCCTGATCAGAACTGCCATAGCCACCCCCCCACCGCCCCCCCCCCCCCCCCCCCAGCCACCGCCCCCCCCCCACACCCGCAACAGGCAATGCTGGTACCATCCTCCTCCCCCCAAACATTGGACCATTCCCTGCCCACAGCAGTCAGTGCCAGCATCCTCCTCCCCCATTCCCCCGAACATCAGACCACATTTCTCCAGGCCTCCACCCTTATAGCGATCGCCGGCACCCCCCCCACGATGGTCATTGCCGCTATCCCAGTTCCCATGTTTGCTCCCGCCCACCACCACAAATAAGTGAACCTCCCCCCCCATCCCCACCTCCCCCATGAGACTCCCACTGGGGCCTGCACCTGGCACTGCCCCCTGATGCCAACCAGGCAATGCCAACCTGTGCCAAGGAGCATTGCCAGGCCATGTCCATCTCCTCTGGGGGCTATGCTTACGTTATCCCACCCCGTGATCCCCACGGCAGGTTCATGTCTGGGTGAACCTGTTATAAACTGCCCATTGGCACGGTTCAAAAATATGCCTTGAACTCAATATATGGCCAGAGGGGTCTTTAATTATATGCTGGTGTGTGGAAATGAGTGTGAACCTGATTACATCACTGGCAAGGGGTGGCGAAAATCAGATGTCTTTATCTTGCCAGTGAGATTGGCGACTTCAGGGTTTCGCTGAATCTTAAGCCCTTGCTACCATTTCCCCGGACAGCGAATGCGGTCTAAGATCACCCCCTACACTTTGAGTTAAAACTTTACAAGATTTGAAATTTCATTTGTTAGTTACAAACAGTGGTCTGTTTAAATCTAAAAATAAACACAAATATCTTCAGCACTGCACACCACACTTTCTCCCTCCCTCTCATTCTCTCGAAACCAGCATGTAGAGCTGCGAGCTATCCTAGCAATTAGTATTTACACACCTGGATGCCAGTGGCCCTGCAGTTATATCCCCCAAACATGAATTGTCATTAAGGAGTTTTATAATAAAAGCTTGATATACCAATTCTTTATATATTATTGGTCCTAAAGTGCAGAAAAGTAAATCACCCACGCAATGGTCTGCTTTTGTTACACTCAATTCAAGATTTGAGTCATATCTCTTCAAGCTTGAAGTTGTGTGGACTGCTGAGGGAGAGGAGAACTGTGGCAATCGGCTGGCAGTCCTCTTAACATTCAGCTCATGCTTCATCATCACAATTGTAGCTTTAACATTATCAAAATTATTGCCCTTTTATATTAACTGAGACAAAAGATTATGGGCTTAATCCTGTGGAAATGACAGGGCCTTGACTGCCCTGCGTCACATCTTTTCGGGAAGACCCGCTGTTTATTACTATTATCTGGTAAATCGGGGTTCAGAGTCTGCCCCCTGGCCATGACCGCGGCACATTTGCACCCTTCTTACGGCACAACAATGTGCCGCAACACACTAGTTAGGAACCACTGTTCTAGTGCATGAGTCACAAAAAGTTAGTATGCAGGTGCAGTATGTAATCGAGGAGGCTAACAGAATGCTATCCTTTATTTTGACAGGAATTGAACATAAAAGTAAGGATGCTATGCTTCAACTACACAGGGCAATGGTGAGATCACACTTTGAATACTGTGTGCAATTTTGGTCTCCTTACTTAAGGAAGGATGTCAATGCATTGGAGGTGGTTCTGAGGAGGTTTACTTGATTGATACCTGGAACGAGTGTATTGTCCTATGAGGAAAGGTTGGACAGACTAGGCTTGTTTGCACTGGAGTTTTAAAAGACGAGGGGTGACTTGATTGATGTGTATAAGATCCTGAACAGTCTTGACAAGGTGGACATGGAAAGCATGTTTCCCCTTGTGGGTGAATCCAGAACTAGAGGGCAATGTTTTACACTTAGGAGTCACCATTATAGGACTGAGATGAGGAGAATATTTTTCTCTCAGAGTGTCTTGCAACTTTGGAACTCTCTGCCTTAGAAGGTGATGGAGATGAGGGTCCTTGAAGATCTTTAAGATGGAGGTAGCTAGATTCTTGTTAGGCAAGGGAATCAAAGGTTATTGGGGTCGATGGGAATGTAGAATTCGAAACATAAATTAATCAGCCAGGATCTTATTCAATGGCTGAGAAGTCTCAAGAAGCTGAATGGCCTAATTCTGCTCCTAATTCATATGTTTGGATGAAGTACCATGGATTGGTATGCAGGATATGTGGCAGAAAGGGGGAGTGGGTATGGAGAACCTAAGGTGGACTGGTCGGGAGAGCGTAGCTTGCTTTGGGGGGCATGGCTAAGACCTTTTGAACTTCCATTTCTAAATGTTCCCTCCTCCAGAATGTGGGAGCAATCTTACCATGACTGTGTTTCACACTGTCATGTAGAGGGGTGGGGCCTAAACACACCAGCAAAGCCGGCTGCACTGAGATGGGGGCGCCATTTTTGGAGAGCATCCCGATCAAAGCAAAAATTAACCAGTTCCCATGCACCCCCCCCACCCCCCACCACAATAAATGAATCCCTCTCCCATGAGGCTCCCACTAGGACCTGCCTAGGGACTGTCCACTGGCACAGGTTGGCATTGCCAAGTTGGCATAGTGCCAACATGGCAGTGCCAATCCATGCTAGGGGGCAGTGCCAGGGCACTGCCTGGCCATGTCCCTCTCCATTGGGACTGTACTTACCTTTACACCTCAGGAGAGGTTCACATCCGGGTGAACCTGTTGCAAATCAAAATATGGTGGTCAATGTATGGTGGAGGGGGTGTTTAATTATATGCAAAAATACTGCAACATATTGAAATCAGGTTCATGCCCATTCTGTTGCCAGCGAGGAGCAGCAAAAATTGGAAATTGTTACCTTGCTGGCGACATTCCCGATTTTCGGGTTTTGCCGGATCTTGAGCCCCCACTGCCGATCCCGCAGACGGAGAGAACAGGCTCAAGATCCCACCCTATGTTTCAAGATCCGGCTGAGGGGTTGTGAACCATGAGTCCTTTAAAAATCTGGCCTGACTCCATGAAAATTTCAGAGGACTGGGATACATTCACTCCAGAGGTCCAGAGTTCAGAGTGTGGGCAGGTAACCTGCACCAGCCCAGACCATTAACCTGCACTTGGTGAAAATTGAGGTCCACGAGGAATGAGATCAGCAATTCCGGAACTGGGACTCGGCCCCCTATTTTTACATGTGAAAACGCTTACCAACAAATTAATTACTGTAACTTTGAAATTTAATGACTATTTTTGTATGTTCTTGCGTTGACAGGATGTTTCCCTTCATGGGTGAATCTAAACTGGCGACACAGTTTCAGAATAAGACTGAGTTGAGGAGGAATTTCTTCTCTCAGAGAATCGTTAATCTTTGAATTTCTCTGCCCCAGAAAGCACTGGGTCATTAGTCTCCTGCCAGTGCAGAAATTCAATAACACCACCCCACTGCGCCCATCTCTTCACATCCAAGTTCGAGTTTCCTTAAATTAAATCATTAATCTGCTTTAAGACTCGTTAATCTTGATTTAATTAATCTTGCTTCCGTTTGTTAATAAAAAATTTAAGTACTTTAATGGCGGGATTTGTGGATTTTAGCCTTTTAACTGTTCCCTGGTATGGTTAATTCTTCAAATGAAATCAAATATAAGATTTTATGAGTGAATTGTCTGAAACATTGTGTTAAAGTCATGGATTGTTCAGAGGATTAATCTGATTGATTGATATTCCACCCATGTTGGATACCTGGATATCAGAAAATGCAGCTTAATGGACACCAGGGTGAAAGAGGAAGCAGTGGTTATCACTGCTGCCTCACAGCTCCAGGGACCCGGGTTCAATTCCGGGCTTGGGTGGTTGCCTGTGTGGAGTTTGCACATTATCGCCGTGCCTGTGTGGGTTTCATTTAGGGGCTCCGGTTTCTTCCCACAATCCCAAAATGTTTAGGTTTGATGGGAATAGCCATGGTAACTATGTGGGATTACCGGGATAGTGGTGGGGAAAGGGCCTGGGTAAAATACTCTGTCAGAGAGTCGGTGCAAACTCGATCGGCCGAATGGCCTCTTCTGCACTGTAGGGATTCAATGATTGCTTCGGGCAATTTTGAGTCACTCTGGGTAAGTTCCTAGAGTGTCCAGTATCCAAGGCAAGAGGAATATTAGTTAAAGAAGCAGAAGTTGTAAAATATGGGTCTGCAACTCCAATAACTCTTTGGTAAGCAGGTCTGCTCCAGGCTGCTGCCTTTACTGTTTCTCGCAATGACGTAACAGAATAAAGCAGCAGAGCTGCACATGCATAGTGTTGGCAACAAACACAGCCTTGAATACATTCTAGACTGAGGTACTCATGTGTTTGATCTACAAGGGAGTCGAGGGTTATGGGGAGCAGACAGGAAAGTGAAGTTAACACCATGGTCAGATCAGCCATTATATTACTGAATGGCAGAAAAGCCTTGAGGAGCCAAATGACCTACTCTTGCTCCCATTTTTTAAATGTTCGTATGACCTTAAATGTGGTGGCAAATGTACGCATAGCAAAGCCAGAAATGAATGACCACATGATGTAATTTGATTAATATCGCTGTGGGGGTGGGATTGGAAAATGCAGTGTGTCATTCAAAAGTCCATTGACTTTGTCAGGACTGGCAAATTCTGGCGAGGGGAGGGGCTATAAAATTCTGCCCGTTGGTTGAGGGATGCGTGTAAGAGCATTTGAATTCGGCATCCTTCCATCCACCTAAGATGATGGACGTGCAACAAAAGTGCAGGTGACGGATGGGGTAAGTTCATATGGTGCACTTCTGCTGGTGGCTGAAGAGGCTGATCTGTAAGAGACAGGTTCTGCCACGTGTTCACCTATGAAGTGGTTACCAGGTGTCATTTTGGATTGCTTTCGGTGTTGAAGCTTGTCTTCAAGCTGCTTTAGCCACCGATTCTTGCTTGCTGTTAATAGTATCATTACATTCTTTATGTCCTCCCAAGCAGACAAATCTTTTAAATATTGGTTTAGCGCATTAGCCAAAATTGCATTCCCTCAGTACTTCACGGAAATGTCAACTTAGATTATGTGCTCATGGGCTAGAGAAGAGCTTGATCCAGCATGCTTCAAAGTGGGCTACCTACTGAACTACTTACTTAAAGAGAGCTCCCCTTTTCATTTTTCCTTTCGAATTCATTCTTCCTTTTTAAATAACCGTGTGTTTACTGCAATCTCACATGACTCATCAAGGGGTCTGGATATTTTGGGGTAGATTTTCAACTCCCAGTGGGGTTGAAAATTGAACAGTTTATATTATTGTGGTTTATGCACCCAAATGTTCACCTGATTGGCAAGATGTAAATTTACCCCCTTGTTGTTCCTGTCCTCGACAATGAAACAGTGAACCAGATACAGGCCGGTAAAACTCCAACCTTGTCCATGGCTGGGATTCTCCGGTACCGCTGCAGTGAATGGAATTTTGGCTGAGCGCCAAATTCTCCGTTCTCACTGACAGCAGTGAAGGGACGAAAGGGATTGGAGAATCCCGACCATAATATTTAAATACATTTGGTCGATTTAATAGAGCTGTTCACAATTACATAGAGTCATAGAGCAATACAGTGAGAGACAGTGGGTAATGCCCCTGGACTGGTTAATCCCAGACCAATGCTCGAGGGACACGGGTTCAAATCCCACCACAGCAGGTGATGAAATTTTAGGGCGGCCTCAAAGCGCCAGAGACTCAGGTTCAATTCCAGCCTCGGGTCACTGTCTGTGTGGGGTTTGCACGTTCTCCCCATGTCTGCGGGGGTTTCCTCCGGGTACTCTGGTTTCCACCCACAGTCCAAAGATGTGCAGGTTAGGTGGACTGACCATGCTAAATTGACCTCAGAGTCAAGGGGATCAGCAGGGTAAACGTGTGATTTTAGGGCGGCACGGTAGCACAGTGGTTAGCACTGCTGCTTCACAGCTCCAGGGACCAGGGTTCGATTCCCGGCTTGGGTCACTGTCTGTGTGGAGTTTGCACATTCTCCTCGTGTCTGCGTGGGTTTCCTCCGGGTGCTCCGGTTTCCTCCCACAGTCCAAACATGTGCGGGTTAGGTTGATTGGCCAGGTTAAAAATTTCCCCTTAGAGTCCTGAGATGCGTAGGTTAGAGGGATTAGCGGGTAAATATGTGGGGGTAGGGCCTGGGTGGGATTGTGGTCGGTGCAGACTCGATGGGCCGAATGGCCTCCTTCTGCACTGTAGGGTTTCTATGGTTTCTATGGTGTGGGGTTACGGGAATTGGGCCTGGGTGGGATTCTGGTTGGTACAGACTTGATGGGCTGCATGGCCTCCACCTATATTTATGGGGATCATGGAAACAGGCCCTTTGGCCCAACTGGTCCATGCCAACCATGGTGCCCTCCCAGCTAGTCCCAATTGCCCGCGTTTGGCCCATATCCCTCTAATCCTTTCCCATCCAAATGCTTTATAAATATTGCTATTGAACCTGCCTCAGCCACTTTTTCTGGCAGCTCATTCCAGCAGAGCTAACCACTGTGCCACCGGCACGGTGGTTAGCACTGCTGCCTCGCAGCGCCAGGGACCCAAGGTTCAATTCCAGCCTCGGGTCACTGTCTGTGTGGAGTTTGCACTTTCTTCCCGTATCTGTGCGGGTTTCCTCCGGGTGCTTCAGTTTCCTCTCACAGTCCAAAGATGGGCGGGTTATGTTGATTGGCCATTCTAAATTGACCGTAGTTCCAGGGATAAATGCGTGGAGTTACAGGGATAGGGACTGGGTGGGATTGTGGTTGGTGCAGACTCGATAGGCCGAATGGCCTCCTTCTGCACTGCAGGGATTCTATGATTCTGTGATATGCACCATCCCCTGAAGGCGTGAAGACGTTGCTCCTCAAGTCCCTTTTAAATCTTTCCCCTCTCACTTTAAACCTATGCCCTCCAGCTTTCAATTCCCCTACCCTGGGAAAAAGACTCGGGGAGGAATTTTACCGGTTTGCCCTGCCCATCAATGGGCGGAGCAAGCTGGTAAAATCACACGAGTGCCAAAAAATCAGGATCACGTCCGATTTGCCAGCTCTCACGATCTTACCGGAGCCAGATTTCCAGCGAGGTCAGCCAGCAAGAGGCTGAACAAATTATTTAAATATATTATAATCCTCATTTACATGTCACTAGCAAGCCCAGCGCTTAATCATCTGGGATTACTTGCCTTTATGGCTTCGCTGGGAGAGGTTCTCTCCGGTGAACATAGAACATAGAACAGTACAGCACAGAACAGGCCCTTCGGCCCACGATGTTGTGCCGAGCTTTATCTGAAACCAAGATCAAGCTATCCCACTCCCTATCATGTGCTCCATGTGCCTATCCAATAACCGCTTAAATGTTCCTAAAGTGTCTGACTCCACTATCACTGCAGGCAGTCCATTCCACACCCCAACCACTCTCTGCGTAAAGAACCGACCTCTGATATCCTTCCTGTATCTCCCACCACGAACCTTATAGTTATGCCCCCTTGTAATAGCTCCATCCACCCGAGGAAATAGTCTTTGAACGTTCACTCTATCTATCCCCTTCATCATTTTATAAACCTCTATTAAGTCTCCCCTCAGCCTCCTCCGCTCCAGAGAGAACAGCCCTAGCTCCCTCAACCTTTCCTCATAAGACCTACCCTCTAAACCAGGCAGCATCTAATTTCCATTGGTGAGGAAAACACCAACTCCCCATGAACAGGGACCAGTTGTGTTGGTCTCACTGATCGAACTAGAGGCCATTGAGGCCACCTGGGGAGGCTGAGACAAGAGGGGGGTGCACCTTGTGCAGTGCCAGCATGGCACCTTGGCATACCCACTTGGCACCTTAATACTGACCAGGCAGTGCCAAGGTGTGGGGCCTATGGGGTGAGGCTTATGGGGCCGGTGCCTGGAGCAGCAAGGCCATGGTGGTCCACTTGGTGGGGGGATGGAGGGGGGGCTCCACTGTCACACTGCCTCCCTGATCGGTGGGGTGGGGGAGGGGGAGTCCGCTGTCAATTGGCAGGGGAGGGGGCACGATCGGTTTGGGTAGTGGGAGGATGGCGGAGGCTAGATTTCCGGGCGGTGTGGGGCTCGTGATCGGCTGCGGGTCCCTGCGATTATGGTGGAGCGGCTATGTTGGGGCCGGCTCCAACTGCAGAGTCCTGGCAGCTCTTTCTCTCTCTCTGTCAGACCTCTGTTGTTGCTATTATGCATATGCAAACACAGAGGTCTGCGCAAACGCAATAGCTCCCTCTGCAGCTAGCTGGTGAATTAAGTCCCATCCAATGCATCTAGTAGCTAGGAACAGTCTTGCCCATTTTTTTGTGCACTACGTGCAAAAGATTGGGCGTAAACCCCGCTCAAAAAAAGGATCTGCAACTCTCCCATTTTCACACTAACTGGACACTTAGAATTATTCTCATAGAATTCCATCCCATGTTTGTTCATCCTATCTATATGCCCCATATGATTTTATACACCTCAATATGGTCACCCCCTCATTCTCCTACGTTCCAAGGAATAAAGCCCGAGCCTGGCTGGCCAACTGCTCGCTATAACTCAGGCCTACTCATCCTAGCAACAACCTTGTAAATCTTGTTGCATTCTTTCCAGTTTATCAATATCTTGCCTATAACAGGGTGACAAAAACTGTACGCAGTTGACCGAAACTGTACCTATTTCAAGGGCATTTAATAGAGTGAATAAAGAAAAATGGTTTCCACTGCCAATTGGGTCAGTAACCAGAGGATGCAGGTTTAATACAATTGCCAAAAGGGCCTGGGGCAGTTAAAGAGAATTTCTTTTCCTCAGTGCTCTGTCCCCATCACAATGGTAACTCTCAAGATGTTGATTCAATGACTCTTTTATACATGGATTGCTTCAGTATCTGAGGAGTCATGAAGGGTGCTGGACTATGTGCAATGCATCATTTTGGAGGGCAGTTCAATCGATACAGCAGCAATTTTCAAAAGGGAATTGGATTTCACCTTAAAAAGTACAGATTTGTAGGGCTATGGGAAATGAGCAGCGGAATGGGACTAATTGTTAGTGCGTTCAGATATCCAGTATAGGCACAATGGGTCAAATGGCCACCTTCTTTCCTGTATACTTCAGTGATTCTATGAAATGATTAGTTAAGCATAGCCACTGTTTTATCTGTGACATCAATGGGATAATGAACTAACTGTAGGGAACAATAGAGTTTTATTTTAACTGTTTAATATATGAATACCATCTGTAATTAAGACCGATAACAGAAAATCCTGGCACCATGAATTGCAGAGCTGAATGACAGGAAAGTGGTGTGGAACCAAATCCGTTATCAGACACTCAGCATAATCTCTAACCAATCCTCTATCAATTATATTCTGAAAACTACAGCTAAACATTATAGTTGAGAGTTATATGTCCACTTGAAAGGAGACTTTTTTTGACCCATGTCTAAAAATGATACATAAAGCTGTTATATACATTGACAAACACATTGTGTGACAGGCCCTCAGGAAATCAGGCATTGTGCATTAAGCCAAATGTAAGACTCGTATATTTGGCAATTCTTGTCACATTTTTTTCTCTGAGAGTTGCAGCTCCCATGAAGTAGATCCGTAATGGAGCAAGGGCAGGATAAAGCTCGAATCGATAACGAAGTTGATGATTGTGTCTAGAATGGGTTGAATTAGAACTTTGAAAAGACATTTGACAAGTGGGACGGGGTTACGAAGATGTCATCCGTTCTATTTACTAATGCCAGTGCACACCAGATCCTCCAACGAGACACTTAAATATTTGACCACGGTCAGATTCTTTTTTAGCTCTCTAAGCAATTTGCAGTCTCTAAACCAGGTGTTTGAAAAGAAAATTGCACTGTCTCAGTCCCGGTCTTCAGCAAGACACAGCCATTATTCACTCTCCAGATAGCAATACAGAGCTCATTTAGATGCTAATTGTAACTTTTGAACTTACGGAAAGGATGAAATAATCTTTGTTAGAGGATTATATCAAAGATGATTTAATTTTCAGGATACTTTCCAAATGTAATTTCATGTTAAAAGTCATTTGGATAATGCCATTCATTTCTGGTTGAAATGTTAACCATTAGCGTGCAAGACACATTATTTGCAGAATTACATTACAGGCAGAAGTACTGTAATTTCCACTGCTGTAAATCTGGCAAGCATCAGTAATTTCATCAGAATTGTCATTGACCTATAGCTACAATCTGTCACAAAAAAGGTGGAGATTTCTTTTTAAATCTTGTGTTGGAGGAAGGGGTCAGGCCATTCAATTCAGGTGCAAGCACCTTGAGAGATATTTTTTTCTCAACATTTGATAGGCAGTTCTGGCTGCATTTTCCCGTTAAATTTTGGGGAAAAAAAAATTCTCAACTGGTCTTTTTTTTTTCCAAATTGCCCCATATGTCCAAAGCCATCGCAGACAATACATAGAGAAGGACAACATGATTGTTCAGCCATGATCTGTTACATATGACATTATATTAATACTGTGCATTGTAAGTACCCAGTACGTCATCACTTCTACCCAGTTAATCATAGAAATATATGAAATAGGAGCAGCAGTAGGCCATTTGGCCCCTTGAACTTCCTCTGCCATTCAATAATATCATAGCTGATCTGTTCGTGTTTCAGGTTCTACACTCCTATCTACCCCACCATTTAATTTTTAATACATTTGTTCGTCAGTTTTAGGCTAGAGTCGGGATCTTTGGTGCATAGTGTGTTCGAAAGGATTTTGAAGTCACAGCACGTCACATTAGGCAACTGAACTAACCATCAGGCTGAATGGCAGTAAGGGTTTGATAAAAGCAAATTACTGTGGCTGCTGGAATCTGAAACAAAAACAGAAAATGCTGGAGAACTTCAACAGGTCTGACAGCGTCTGTGGAGAGAGAAAATAGGGCTAACCTTTTGAGTCTGGATGACCCCTCATCAAAGCTCTAATGAAGTGAGGCATGGTAGCACAGTGGTTAGCATTGCTCCTTCACAGCTCCACGATCCCTGTTTCAATTCTAGCCTTGGGTGACTGTCTGTATGAAGTTTGCACATTCTCCCTGTGTGTGTGTTGGTTTCCTCCCACAGTCAAAAGCTGTGTAGGTTAGGTGGATTGGCCATGCCAAATTATTCCTTAGATTTCCAAGTTAGGAGAATTAGCAGGCTAAATATGTGGGGTTATGGGGATAGAACCTGGGTAGGATGCTTTGTTAGAGAGTTGGTGAGACTTGATGGGCTGATTGGCCTTCTTCTGTAGGGATTCTAAATCAGCTCTTTTTTTGACATCCAGACTTGAACGTTAGTTCTGTTCTCTCTCCACAGATGCTATCAGACCTGCTGAGATTTTACAGTATTTTCTATTGTGGTTAACTAAGGGTTCGATTCCTGGCATAACTACTAAGTACCTGTGTTTCAGACAGGCAAAGCTATCTCCGGGTTATTGAGTGTGCTTACGGGGGTCTGAGAGGTTGAAGCTGAGAAAAGTATCCCTGAAAAGCTGGAAGAGATAGCTCAGCCTGAGCTTTATTGATAAGTGCAATCCTATTGATAGAAAATATATTATACTGTTTTGGATCTAATGCAGTGCAGGCCTTGCTATGCAAAGGGGTTTGTCCCAAGCAGATGATGTACAGCCTTTATTTCTCTTTTACTGCCCCTCAGTAAATTGTGGTGCTCGTAAACCTGATTGGCAAAAAACACCATGATCAAGGACTTACATCCCATAAAATAATCCCCGCCATTTTATAGAATGAATTTCACAATACACAACATGCCTGAAAACTGTTCCTATGGAGCGAATTCAACGATATGAATAAAAGCAGTAAGATCCTCACTGATGCAATTTAATCCCCAAACTGTATAAATTTAATGTCTGTTCATGATCTGATATGATAACATTGGAGAGAAAAAAAACCCATCAGCTCAATCAGTATGGAGCATGGGAACTGAATTCTGGGCTTATTAAACACAACACCCTGACAATTGTGTTTTTTTCCCCCCAACTCCAGTATTCATTGAATCTCTTGCCTGTCATAAAGCTTCAAACGCTTGAAATATAATTGTTTCCCAATGCTGTTAGAGGAAACCCTTTGCTATTTGTTTGGCTCTCTCTATGTTCTCTCTTCATCTCGCAAAGGAGGGCAGGATTTTCTTGGTTCAGTTCTCTGAGCTGATGTTAAGATAGGGTACGCTTTACTGGGAAAGATTGGAGGGCTGAATCACAAGCAATATAAAATCTATCAGCACAGAATATAATTAGAAAAGAATGGGGGAGAAATAGTGATATAGCTTGCAGGATTTTGGCCAGAATTTTTGGTTTTGCATCAGGACCCCATTTTTAAGGTCAATTGGGAGTCATGTCCCCATGCTGTATGGAAAAATGTCTTTGGAGAGTTATTTTTTCCAAGTTGATCAGTTAGAATCACAAAATCAGAGAATAGTTACAGCACAGAAGGAGGCTATTCAACCCATTGGCTGGTATTTGACGACCCAGTTCGGGCAAGGCTCGTAAAATCCCGCCCGAGACCAATGGAGAATTCCATTCTGTGAGCTTCTCTATCTCTTCACAGTTCACAATACCTTCAAGTTTCATATTGTTACAATCCCTGTAGAGACTGAAGATGTTTGAAATGAAATTTGAATTTCCAGTTAAAAAGATGAAAGGGGTGACACAAAAAGATTTCATATTTTGAAATATTTACTGTAACAAATGACTAAAAAACACTATTAACTAATCACGATCTTTTAAGAAACTTAGCATGATGCAAATCGGTTTCAGGCCGGCCTCCAGCAGGAATCACAATCCACAATGGTGGGTAGAATTAAAAGATCTCACTGACATCCCACTGAATTTGTCACCCTGCCCCACTATCCCACCGACAGGGACATTGAACAATTCCGCTCTTCCAGTTTCTAGGTTAAACTGACAGGCCGATAGTTGCTGGGCTTAACTTCACACCTTTTTTTGAACAAGGATATAAGATTTACAATTCTCCAGTCCTCTGGCACCATTCATGTGGAAGTTTGGAAAATTCTGGCCAGTGCCTCCAACTTCCACTTTCACTTCCCTCAGTATCCATAGATACATCTCATCTGGTGTTGGAATCTCATCAAGTTTATATATAGGCCGTGCATGCAATACCAGCTCCTTATCACCTTTGAGTGTCTTTCACCATGTTTTGGGTAGCACCTCATTCCTTGGTAAAAGCAAATGCAAAGTATTAATTTAATACCTCAGTAACACCACTTTTCTCCATGACCAAATGCCCTGTTTGGTCTTTAATCAAACACACTTCTCCTTTTACTGTTTCTATGTCTAATAGTATTATTAAAGGATTAATGGGTATTAATGGACATGGATCTAAGGTCGATAACTGGGGTTGAGGTACAGATCAGCCATAATCTAAGTGAACGGGGGAGCAACCTTGAGGGCAGAAGGGCTTACACCTGTTTCTATACTCAAGTTAATTGGTATAATTAAGTTAAAAATGTAGAATCATAGAATCCTACAGTGAAGAAGGAGGCCATTTGGCCCATCGAGTCTGGACCGACCACAATTCCACCCAGGCCCTATCCCTGCGACCCCACGTATTTACCCTTCTAATCCCTTGCCGCTAAGGGGAAATTTAGCATGGCCAATCACCTGCACATCTTTGGGCTGTGGGAGGAAACCGGAGCACCCGGAGGAAATCCATGCAGACACGGGGAGAATGTGCAAACTCCACACAGATAGTCACCCAAGGCCGGAATTGAACCCGGGTCCCCGGCGATGTGACGCAGCAGTGCTAACCACTGTGCCACACCGTGTAACTACATCTATTTTGTTTTTCAAATTTTATTTCAGTGATCAGTAATTCACTTTGATTTCAGATTTCTAAATGTGCTGCAACAGCAAGGTATTCACATTAAGTGGAGATTTTAACCTTTTGAACATTGCAGACCAGAGCTGTTGAAGTTGGGTTCCAACATCAGCCATTAGCAATGGGTGAATTTGTCACATAAATGAACCTACTCAGCAGTAATTTTTAGCTGTTTAGTTCAGTTGACCAAAGAGAAGGTGGCTCTGGCTCACTGACAGGATCTTAACATTAGCAAGAGATCAGCTCAATGCTTCACTCTACAACATTTTTGTTTTCGACTGACCAGAGTGATTTGCTTAAGTAAATCCCCAAACTGTGCCAGTAAGGTAAAATGGATGGCCATTTGCATTTATTCGCTAAATGTGCAATTAAACTGGAATTAAATAATTTTCTTCAACTCAAATCACAACATGAAATTCATACTTTTTGCCAGCAGAGACATTAGTTTGGAAATGACAGTGTATAAATGACTCGTAGGAATTCTAATGACTCAATTCCATCAGGTAAGTCTCTGCTGAGTGAGCTGCAAGTTGATGTGGATAATAAAATAGAAATTATTTTTTAAATTCCCCCCACTGAAAGCCTGAAGGCTTTTTCTAATTGTCATGGCGTGCCTTGGTGGATTTTCGCATTTTAGGATTTCTTACCTTGTGGGTGACAGTTTTACTGGGAGTAGCTGATGACTGTGAAGCGGAGGAGAAACTAATTGCATTTCACAGATCAAATCTTCGACAACCATTAAGAATTGGTTCTATTTAACACCTTCCAGGAACCTTTCTAATGTAGCGATCAATCTTGAGAAATCAATCCAATTAAAAGTTCGGTCTTTATGTGTTGCCATTGAGAAACATGCCCAATGGGCATAGAGCATGTCAGCATCAGTCACAGGATGGCTGTTTGGTTCGGTTGTGACTGCTTTGTTGCGCAGACAGTGAATCATTTTGGAGTAATCTGACAGCATATGCCCTGGACTCATTTCAGTAATGACCCTGAACTTTTGGAGTTTGGCTGAGGCACCAGAAGCAGTGCAATCCTCAACCGGACAAAACTGGACATGTGTTTGATGCATTCCAAGCCTCAACCTGTTCAGGCAGGCTTCTACACAACAAATGTTCCTTTTGTATTTTCAGCTGAACTTTCTTCCACATTTTAGTTGTTTGTGTTGCATATTTCTCCTTTTTTTGGTGTTTTGTTTTCTTGGCGGTCTATGCGGTCTGCTGTCAGGTGCTTGAATTTGTAGTGTTGACACAGTTTGCTGCATTTTATTGAGCTCACTTCAGTTTTACAGTACTGCAGCTCCGTGAGGCAGCTCCGCAGCAGCTGTCAGTCTTCAGGAAGCACCCGCCCAAGCCCTCGGTTCTCACCCACCCTCTTCGAGCGCCTGCACCCCTCTCCTCCTCCCCCCGCCCCGGCTGAGCTGAGCCTTTCTCAGCCTTGCACTTCACATTGGTTGCCAGTTAATTAGCTCGGCTACGTGAAATGGCGGTCAGGGCCGATTGCAGATGTAGGCCAGAATTTTTCCGCCTCCCTCACCTCAGAATCAGGGTGGGCGAGGCTCGCAGAATGGAATTCTCCATTGGCCTCGGGCGGGATTTTACGAGCCTTGCCCAAGCGAGGTTGTAAAACACCAGCCATAGGCTCAATCACTCCCACTTCCGGGCCCATCGATCATGAGTGCCCAACAAGCACAAAGTTTAGGCCATTAAGATTGGTAACCAAAGACTTAAATAAAAGATAGGTTTCAAAGAGGGTCTTAAAGGAAGAAAGTGATGGAGAGCTCGAGAGATTTGGGACAGGAGTTCCAGGACTTAGGGCACGGCCAAATGCAAGAGTAAAATTGGAGGAATGCAGTGCTCTAAGAGTATTGTCAGGCTGGAGGAGGTTACACAGATTGAAGGGGTGTAGCTATGGATAAATCTGAACGCAAAGGTGAGAATTTTGAAGCTCAGGCGTTGGGGTACTGACAGTATTACTGAAACTGAGAAAATATCTGAAACAGAATCAAAATTTGTAACAAGTGAACAGCCCAGCCACTGACATTCAAACAGAGTTGAACTCTCTTCTGTAGACTTTAAGTGGTCTTAAGTAGGTTAACTCTGCATTTATTAACTAAGATAGCCATGTACCTATATATAGTCAAAGCTTCAAGCTAGGAGCTATCTCCATACTTACTTGTGCACATGGTTTTGCCCAACACTAGACTGACTTCTTGGTGCGGGTCATGTGTTCTCTTTAATCACTGTGTGGGCGGTACTGTACTGAGTCCCACATTAACCCTTTATCTACTAGACTCATACTACAGCACTCACTGATACACTTCCCTGCCTCCTGCAGGAAAAGGTGGCACACAATGGGAGGCAGCAGGAATTAACTTATCAGGGACAAGTAGGACTGCATGACCCCACCTCCATGGAGGAGACCATGGAAGTGTTCATCGTCATTGAAGAGGACTTTGCTGTGGCTGTGACCAGCAGCAGGCTGGAACCATCGGAGGCGACAGTATTCTCAGTATCCTCCTCGTCACATGCAACGTCATCCTCATCCAACTATCTCCTGTGATTCACGAGCTGCTGATTGTGTAAGTGTGGAGCTCTTGCTTTTCCTTCTCCCCGCAGCACAACCCTACCTTCATACCATTTCTTCTCCAGACATCTAAGAAGTGCCTATAATCAGGGCAGGCTGGATGTGTAACAGGACACTGATGATGAAGAATTTCACACTGGCAGCCACTAGCTCAGATACTGACACTGCACATAATTCTGAGAATATTGCAGAGGTTAGACAAGCTGCAGTCAGGGCAGGTGACAAGAGTAACACAAGTGGCAGCTAGCTGGAGGGTAAGGTCACACACAAATTGTGCTGCAGAGGACTCCGATGAGTATTTCAATGGGGCAGGCTTGGGAAAAAGGCTGATATTTGAACACAGTGAAATGTTTGATTCAATGCCAGGCCTGCCTGAAAGTTTGTGTGCAATTTTAAATAGCATGGAGGAATCTGGCAACAACTTGTCTTCAGGCTTTCGACAGAGCCTTTGGCACTTACATGTTCCAGCATGGGAATCATTAACAGACTCTTGGACTCAACAATAGTGCAGCATCTGATTGCCAGTGCCTCAGTATAATAATACACACTCACAGACCTAGTCAGGAACACAAAGAGTTTTCATTAATAAGGCAAAACTGTACAGAGGCCAGCGACCACCACCCCCCCTTTCCCACCTCACACAACCCCGCCCCAGCTGCCCCGGCTGCCCCAGCACAGCCACCCGGCTGCCCCAGTCCCTACCCCACTCTCGGTCCCAATTGGTCCCTCAAGCCAGGTGACCCTCTTCCACTGTGTTGACCTTAAAGGGACAGTGACCACACTCAGCTTCCATTGCAGCACAAGCAAAAGTCATCCAATGAATGGGTGCTGCAGTGGAAGTGAAGACTTCATACAGAGTCATTGTAGCAAAGCAAGAGGCCATTCATCCCATTGAAACCATATGAGATCTCCGTAAAGCAAGTCACTCCCATTCCTCCACTCCACCCTCATCAATCTGTAAGTTTATTTCCCTCAAGTGTCCGCCAAATTTCTTTTTGTCTCCACCCCGTTAATAAGCAGCAAGTTCCAAGTTGTTACCACTCATGCCAGCTCAGAATTCTGCCATTTTTCTGAAGATGCCAGTGCACAAAGCATCTTGCAGGTTGTCACAGCAACCTGTCCTTCAATAGGTGACTCAGATTACTTCTATGTTGAGACTGCCCTTCCACTCCAGGGAGAGTGGCAGTGGTTCTGTGGATTTCCTTTTTCATTTACGTCATGCGGGCACCACTGATATGGCCAACATTTATTGTGCATCACTTATGCCCCAATGGTAGTGGCAATAGCTCAAGTATGGATGGGGTTGATTTTGAGAGGTTTAGAGTATTTCGAGGTGTAAATGTGGATGTTGTGAATTCCGATGTGTGTGGGTTGTTTTCACTTGCGCTGTCTACATGCAGTCACCTGATTCAATGGGTCATCACCATTGATTTTAATAAGACGAAAACAAAGCAGGTTCTATTGAGGCTGCACAAAATTACCACCAGGACACATTTGAGAAAATCCCATGGTTTTCCACTCTAAAGCGAAAGTTGAGAAATTTGTAAGAAGGAATCAATTTCAAATTCATTCATAATCACCCAATATCTCCCCCCTATTAGTGAGGTCATGCTTATGATTGGGTGCCAGCAATGGCTCAGTTGGTACCATTCTTGTTTCAAGGTCACAAAGTTCTGGGTTCAAGTCCAACTCTAGCATTTGAGCACAAAGCTTGAGTCTAGCCCTCCAGTGCAGTAGAATTGGAGTGCTGCACTGTTGGAGGTGCTGTTTTTCACATCCAAAAATAAATTGAGGACCCCATCTGCCTGTTTGGGTGCATATAAAATATCTTGTACTATTTTGAAGAATAGGGGAGTTTTCTACAAATGTCCTGGCCAATAATTCATCCATCAATCCCCATCACAAAAACAGTTTAACTGAGCATTATCACATTGCTGTGTAAATTGACTGCTGTGCTTCCGACTCACTGTGCTTTAAAAGTGCTTCATTGGCTGAAAGTGCTTTGAGATCTCCGATGGATGTGGAAAGTGCTAGTTAAATGCAACTCTTTCTTTCTTTATGATGCTGGATCCATGTCATGGGCATCACAGAATTCATAGAATCTCTCACCTCCTTGCTCTACCATCTTTCTCACTGGGCACCCATCCCGGGAAAGAGAATGTTTCTCAGGAGTTGCACCTCCTGCAGCAAAGACTCAGCAAGGCCTGCAGTAACACACAAATTTCTTGGCCAATTCTGCTTGAGAACTCCACCCGAGGAGCAAGGTCCCCCTGGTACCCATCCATTACTTGCTAATTAGCTGAAGTTTGAACCATGGCATGGTGGCATAGTAGTTAGCACTGCTGCCTCACAGTGCCAGGGATCCGGGTTCGATTTCTGGCTTGGGTCACTGTCTGTGTAGAGTTTGCACGTTCTCCCATGGGCTTCCTCTGAGTGCTCCAGTTTCCTCCCACAGTCTGAAGGATGTGCAGGTTAGGTGCATTGGCCGTGCTAAATTCTCCCTCAGTGTACCCGAAAAGGCGCCGGAGTGTGGTGACCAGGGGATTTTCACAGTAACTTCATTGCAGTGTTAATGTAAGCCTACTTGTGATGCTAATAAATAAACTTTAAAACATAGTGCCAGTTCAGCCCTGTTAAGTGGGGGATTATCCAACATTGCACTTGGTGACTTATTCTAGGGATGGTGAGAATTGCAGACAACAGGGCCCATATAGAATAGGAGGATGAAAGCGCTGAACAGTGAGCTACAGTCTATCCCTGAATCTGACACTTGTTTTTCCACATATCCTACATATCCTCTGATATTACCCAAATTAAAAAGATTTGGACATGCTCATTTTCAATTAGAGAAAACCAACAGTATAAAAATATATGTAATGATACACTGAAGCATTATTATTCAGAGGCTGTAATTATGACAAATGAGTTAAGGCTGATCAACTTTCCACCATTGCTATATGTTTGTTATATCACAATGATGAGCATGTTCAAGTCCTGCTCCGGTTGTTTGTAGGCAATAAGGCAATGCATGTATTTTGTTTATTAATGGTTGTATGAATGTCTAATATTCCTGTCCCATGAAATTGTCGGTGGTGAAATGCATATCAATTTTTATATCACTACACACATCCAAAAGTACCACTGAAGTGTTTTTATTAACACTGACTGGAAAATATTGTGAGTAATGCTATTGTACGAATGCTTAATGTTTTCACATCAAATTGGTCTCTCTGCTGTTCTAGTGAAGACCTTAACTGATTTAAAATGAATGGATCAATGTCCTCATTAAAATAGAAAGAGAAGGTTGGATATGAGTGCATGAAATGTTTGTAGAATGAAGTAATCATTTTGGGTTGATGTAATTTTTCACCTTACTAAGTATACCATTTCAGCCAAGGAGAAAGATTTGCTCTTTTATTAAGTAGAAAGCGGTATGGAAGGTGAGCAAGAAAATAGCAAAAGCTATTCAAAGACAGTGGTGCTTCAATCTTTAAGAATGGGTGGCACGGTGGCACAGTTGTTAGCACTGCTGCCTCACAGCACCAGGAACCCAGGTTCAATTCCGACCTTGGGTCACTGTCCGTGTGGAGTTTGCACAGTTTCCCTGTGTCGAGGTTTCCTCTGGCTGCTCCCACATTGCAAAGATGTGCAAGTTAGGTGGACTGGCCATGATAAATTGCTCCGTAGAATCAGAGCATCCATACAGTGCACAAGGAAGCCTTTTAGCCCATCGAGTCTGCACCAACTCTCCAACAGAATATCTTACCCAGGCTCTATCCTTGTAACCCCACATATTTACCCTGCCAGTTCCCCTAACCTACACATCTTTGGACACTAAGGAACACTTTGGCATGGCTAATCCACCTAACCTGCACATCTTTGGACTGTGGGAGGAAACTGGAGCACCTGGAAGAAACCCACGCAAACACAGAATGTGCAAACTTCACACAGACAGTCATAAGTTTATAAGATATAGGAGCAGAATTAGGCCATTCGGCCCATTGAGTCCACTCTGCCATTCGATCATGGCGGATATGCTCCTCATTCCCATTTTCTTGCCTTCTCCCCATAACCCTTCAATCAATTAAAAATCTGTCTAACTCCTCCTTAAATTTACTCACTGTCCCAACATCCACCACACTCTGGGGTAGCAAATTCTGCAGATTCACAACCCTTTGGGAGAAGTAGTTTCTCTTCAACTCTGTTTCAAATTTGCTACCCCTTATCCTAAGACTATGACCTCTTATCCTGGAATGCCCCACAAGAGGAAGCATCCACTCCACGTCTACTTTATCCATACCTTTTATCATCTCAATTTGATCTCCCTTCATTCTTCTAAATTCCAGACAGCATAGGCCTAAAATGTTCAATCTCTTTTCCACGACAAACCTTTCATCTCTGGAATCTATCTAGTGAACCTCTTCTGAACTGCCTCCAATGCCACTACATCTTTCCTTAAATAAGGAGATCAAAACTGTGCACAATTCTCCAGGTGCGGCCTCATCAATGCCTTGTCTAGTTGCAACAACACTTCCTTACCTTTATATTCTATTCCTTTAGGTATAACTGCCAACATTCCTTTCACTTTATTTATTATCTGCTGTACCTGCATACTAGTTTTCTGTGACTCATGAACGAGGACACCCAGAACCTTCTGCACCGGAGCACCCCGAAGTTTCTCTCCCCATTTAGATAATAAATCGCCTTCAATCCAAGGCTGGAATTGAACCCGAGTTCCTGGCACTGTCAGGAGCAGTGCTAACCACTGTGCCACTATGCCACCCCTTAGTATCCAAAGATGTGTAGGTTAAATGGATTAGCCATGGTAAATGCCTGGGATAGGGCAGGGGATGGGCCTGGGTAAGATGCTCTTTTGGAGAGTCCATGCAGACTCTACACTGTAGAGATTCTATGATTCTTCTCTGAATGCTGCAGAAGTGACAATGCAGAGGTACCCCAAATAGTGCAACAGAGCTGATTAACAATACACGGACTGCATGGCCCCTACTATTCGTCCACTAGATTTAAGATGACAAGGAGCATAGGAATGGCAGTAGGCTACTCAGCCGCTGAAGCCTTTCAGTTAGATCATGGCTGTTCTGCACTTTGACGCTGATTACTCAGCTTGCGTTCATTTCCCCAATACCCTTCCCAAACAAAAATCTATCAAAATCAACTTTCCAATTTTGAATTGATCAGGCGCGATTGGAAAATTGTGGCCCAGTGGTCGAAGGACATTTCTCTCACATAGCCACGAACTCAGCTCAACATCTTTTCTTAAACATCCTTTGCCTCTTTCATCTCACACCCCATTGTTCTTACCTCTTTGCACTAAACTTTTCCAAAATATAGAAACTTTTCCTGTTTTCCTATTGCCTCTACTTTCAGATCAAACAAAACCTTCCCTCGTTTAATTGAGAAACCTTTGTAAGTTATAAAAGTCCCTTAAATGCCCATTTGAAATTTAACAGATGAAAAGCCAACTCCCTGTCTATCTCCTAATGTAAATTTTAAAACCAACTTATTTACTTGACCATAGTTTCTCATTACAAATTCATGCCTCTTGCACCTTTACCCTTTTATCTCTCAACTCTCCCAGACAAGTTGGCTCTATTAACCTTTCCGAGCTTAATCAAATCATGTGTCACAGTCTTCTTTGCAGAATACCCCCATATTTCCAAAATATTATTTAAAAAAACATCTTCATAACATTAAGTCAGCATTTGGCCAAGTGTAGCATCAAGGAGTCCTAGCAAAACTAAAGTAAGTGGGAATCAAGGGGAAAACTATCCACTGATTGGTGTTGTGCCTAACAGAAAGGAAGATGGTTGTAGTTGTTGGTCCAACTGTATCCAGCTCCTTCATCAATGGCATTCTGTCCATCATGAATTCAGAACTGGCAATGCTTGCTGATGATTTCACAATGTTCAGTATCATTCATGACTCCTCACTTACCGAAGCAGTCCACCTCAATATGCACTAAGACCTGGACAGTGCAGCTCCAACCACACTCAAGAAGCTCAACACCATCCAGTACAAAGCAGCCTGCTTGATTGGCACCCCATGCACCACCTCCAACATCCACTCTCTCAACCACTGGCACATAGTACAGCAGTGTGTACGATCTACAAGACGCACTGCAGGAACTCACCAAAGTTCCTTTGACAGCACCTCACAAACTCGTGGCCTGTGCCACCGAGAAGGGCAAGGACAGCAGAAGCATGAAAACAGCACCACCTGCAATTACTCCTCAAAGTTCCATCCCATTCTGATTTGGAACTATTGCATTTCCTCTGGGTCAATGTCCTGAAACTACATCCTAACAGCAAATGGACTGCAGCTGTTCAAGAAGGCAGCTCACCACCACCTCTCAAGGGCAACTAATAGTGTCCCAAATAGTGCAACAGAGCTGATTAACATTACATGCACTGCATGGCCCCTACTATTTATCAACTAGATTTAAGATGACAAGGAACGTAGGAATGGCAATAGGTTATTCAGCCGCTGAAGCCTTTCAATTAGATCATGGCTGCTCTGCACTTTGACGCTGATTACTCAGCTTGCGCCATTTCCCCAATACCCTTTGATGCGCGATATAACACACGAGAGGCTGGATGTACTCGGGAAATAAAGGCTTTTATTGCCAACAATAACAGAGCTACTATATACAGTATACGATCCCAGACTAAAGGGTCACCAGGCAGAGCAGTGACCTTTATACCTCTCCCAGGAGGCGGAGCCAACTGGGGTGTACCATAGGACTATATTAACAGGTAGAACAGCCCAACCCTAACCCCAACAGTAACATATCTACAGACTCATAGTACTGGCCAGAGCATGGCTCAGCACTACCTGGTGGGAACCAACAATGGTTCACCACATTCACACCTCCTTTGAAAACAAAGGCCGGCGGGGTACAAAACACAGAACAATTGTTCATCTGTCTATAAGTTCAAACGGTCTGGGGGACCGCACCGTCGCTGTGACCTCCTCAACACCGGCGATGACACCGGTTCAGGCAATCGCGGTGATGTTCTCTCCAAGGCGGTGTCCAGCGACTCCTCCAGTGCCTCACGACCACACGACCACGAGGTGGTGACGATCCGCTGAACTCGGGCACGCCTTGAAGTGGCGACCATCTCCTGGACTCAGGCAAGCTGTATGTCCATCATGGACTTGTCGAGTCTGTGAGACTTGGCCTGGTCCAGGATGATCGACGCCACCATGGGTTCGTGGGTGCAACTGCAGGCAGCTGAGATGGTTGATGACGACCCCTGCTGGTCATTCGTGGTCGGTGCCGACCAAAATGGCTGCCCCCATAGGTTGCACGTGGACGATGGCGCCAAAACCTGCGGCCCCTGCAGGTCGCACGTGTCTTGCGACTCCGTCGTTCGGAATGGCGACGTCCTGGAATCGCACGTTGTAGAAGACCTTGAAGACGCAGAAGACAAGGAGGCCGGCTCCGGGGAGTCACACGCCGCATTGCTGTTCTTTGATGGAGGTTTGGACCGGCATACTTTGGAATAATGCCCCTTCTTGCTGCAGGCGGAGCACAACACCGCTTTAGCTGGACATCGCTGCCGAGGGTGTTTCACCCCCCCACAGAAGTAACACCGCGGGCCATCTAGAGCTGCTGCCATCGTCAGGTCCGAGGCTGGGAACGCAATCGCGCAGTTTTTTGGTCCCGCTGAATAAAGTGGAGTCTGCGACTGCCCCTGCCACACTGTCTCCACGCGGTCGTCAGGGTACATCTCCAGACTTTTGGAGGCCGTTTCTAGAGCGTCAGCTAACTCTATGGTTTTAGTGAGATCGAGGTTACCTTGCTCCAACAGCCGAAGGCGGATGTACGACGAGCCGATTCCCGCCACGAACGCATCTCGAACTAGGTCGCTCATGTACTGGGCTGCCGACACTGACTTGCAGTTGCAGGCTCTGGCTAGCTGCTGAAGCTCGCACGCGTACTGTTCCGTCGTTTCACCGGGCTGCCGCCGTCGAGTGGCTAGAAGGTGTCGAGCATGGATCTCATTCGGCGGTTTGTTGTATCGCTTCTTGAGAAGCTCGAGGGCCCCTTTGTAGTCGGTGGCCCCACGGATCGCTAAGTATACAGCGTCGCTTACCCTCGCGTGGAGGATCCGGAGTCTGTCGGCGTCGTTGGTGACCGCTGTGGAGGCGTCGAGGTAATCTTGGAAACACTTCAACCAGTGGTCGAAAGTGTTCGATGCTCCCGCCGCACGTGGGTCCAAAGTAAGCCGTTCGGGTTTAAGCATTTGCTCCATGTTTTCTTTTGGTTTTTTTTCCAAAAAAAAGAATTTACTTGTTGGCAATAAAATTGATGTGTGATATAACACACAAGAGGCTGGATGTACTCGGGAAATAAAGGCTTTTATTGCCAACAATAACAGAGCTACTATATACAGTATACGATCCCAGACTAAAGGGTCACCAGGCAGAGCAGTGACCTTTATACCTCTCCCAGGAGGCGGAGCCAACTGGGGTGTACCATAGGACTATATTAACAGGTAGAACAGCCCAACCCTAACCTCAACAGTAACATATCTACAGACTCATAGTACTGGCCAGAGCATGGCTCAGCACTACCTGGTGGGAACCAACAATGGTTCACCACACCCTTCCCTAACAAAAATCTATCAATCTCAATTTTCCAATTTTCAATTATCAGGCGCGATTGGAAAATTGTGGCCCAGTGGTCGAAGGACATTTCCCTCACATAGCCACTAACTCAGCTCAACATCTTTCCTTAAACATCCTTTCCCTCTTTCATCTCACATTCCATTGTCCTTACCTCTTTGCACTAAACTTCTCCAAAATATAAAAACCTTTCACGTTTTCCTATTGCTTCTACTTTCAGAACAAACAAAATGTCATAACCTTCCCTCGTTTAATTAAGAAAGCTTTGTAAGTTATAAACGTCCCTTAAATGCTGAAGCATTTCAATTAGATCATGGCTGTTGCATTTCCTTCACTGTCACTGGGTCAATGTCCTGGAACTCCCTCCCTAACAGCACAAGGACTGCAGCTGTTCAAGAACAGTAAGAAGTTTAACAACACCAGGTTAAAGTCCAACAGGTTTATTTGGTAGCAAAAGCCACACAAGCTTTCGAAGCTCTAAGCCCCTTCTTCAGGTGACTCACTCACCTGAAGAAGGGGCTTAGAGCTTCGAAAGCTTGTGTGGCTTTTGCTACCAAATAAACCTGTTGGACTTTAACCTGGTGTTGTTAAACTTCTTACTGTGTTTACCCCAGTCCAACGCCGGCATCTCCACATCATGTCTGTTCAAGAAGGCAGCTCACCACCACCTGTCAAGGGTAACTAAGGGTGAACAACACATATTGGCCTAGCCAGTGACTCCCACATCCTGTGAAAGAATTTCTCATTTATCCACTTCTGCTCCATCAGCACAACTTCCACTTCCAGATTGTCAAATCCGAATGAGGCAGGCTTGAAAGCACATGGAGCACCCCTGAACTTTAGCCCAAATGTAGATTGACCTTCTCAGCTTCTCTACAGCCAGATCCTCTCATTAATCCCAATTTATCCTTGGTAAAGGCCTACTTCAACTCTATTTCCTTGTGTGATGACTTTCAACAACAAATGTGAGAAATGCAGAGAAGCCACAGCACAAAGAGACAGCCATTTGAAGCAACCAGTCCATGTCAATATTTACCTTCCGTGCAAAATGTATTTACCCACCCTGCTCACTATCACTTTCAAGTGCTAGCCCAATCTTTTTTTGATGACTTCTTTCCTGCTTCAATCACAAACCTTGGAAGGAGAAGTCCCAAGCCTCACAAATCCCCAATAAAGAAGTTTCACTCCCTATTCCAAAACTCTCACATTCAAACTTGTATCCATGGTCCCTTGTTTTTGACTTCCAAATTACTGGAAACTGTCTGTTCTAATCTAGCTGGTCCTATCCTTCATATTTTGAAATGTTGCGATCACAATGTTCCAGCTATCTCCATGAAAAAAACGCTTGTTTTTGAACTCATTGTCATCAAACCAGGCACCATCCCAAGGAACAGGTCTCGTGACTTTCTTGTAATGTGGATCCAACATTGGATTGCAAATATTTTTTCAGTTCCAGGACTGAGGATATTAATTAGGTTCCTCCCCTTGGGGTTAGCAAGAAACTAGTAATGAATTAATTAAGACTTTTTCCTTGTTCAAAGGAAATAAATTCTATTTGCCTGTATTGTGCCAATTGGCCATGTGGAAAAGATGGTAGGTCATTACTGATATTTTTCAAATGAAAAAAGACAGTATCAGATTGCAAAGAATAGTGCGCACAAATGAATGGGGTCGCTATTAATGAGAAGATTCAAATAAAAGGATCGTTTCCTCAGTCTGATTTATTTGTAATTGTGTTTTATGATGTTGTTCTGGAGGGACTGCTCACATTAGTTTATACTGATCAATTACTTTGGATCAGCAGATGATCTACTTCAGACTAAAACTGTTTCGTTGAGACTGTTGAGTCAAAATGCTGCTTGCATGAGGAGCAGTTAATCAGGCACCAGTCTAAAACTCTTCTGATTAAGTGCTGATTAAAATGTATTTTTTTTGATAGAGAGATGAACTGCAAAGTTTGAATACATTTTGGCTAATTGATGCACATTGTTGTACAACAGATTCAAGCTGAACGAACCAGCTTTCTCCTGCTTATCATCCAGCACAGTTTTAAAATTAGAGACACTAATGATGTTTTGCTGTGATGTGCATTGTGCTCACGTTACTGTCAGTTTTGATGAGTACATGCAATTTTCATGGTGTTTTTGTTGTTGAAACCGAGAACATTTGGCTTATTACAATATTTAACCATGTTAATGACTGCAGTAATAGCAATAATGATTAGTCTGGGGATGCCAGGTACTTGAGACTTGTACGCAAAAATCAAGGCTGACATTCCAGTGCAATATTGAGGAATATTATTTCGAAGAAGAACGGGGAATTATCTCCAGTGTCCGGGCCAGCATTTATCCCTCTATCAACATCTCTAAAACAGATCATTTTGTGTCTGTGAGATCTTGCTGTTGGCATGTTGCTGCTCTTTCGATGTAACAGTGGTTAGCACTGCTGCCTCACAGCACCAGCGACCCGGGTTCGATTTCCAGCTTGGGTCACTGTCTGTGCAGAGTTTGCATGTTCTCCTCATGTCTGTGCATGGCTTTCCTCCGGGCGCTCTGGTTTCCTCTCTCAGTCCAAAAGATGTGCTGGTTCGGTGCATTGGTCATGCTAAATTTTCCGTCAGTGTTTGCAAACAGGCACCGGAGTGTGGTGACTAGGGGATTTTCACAGTAACTTCATTGCAGTGTTAACGCAAGCCTACTTGTGACTAATAAATAAATTTTACTTTATTTTTTCTGATGTCACAAAAATGACTACACCAGAAGATGTGCATTTCCAGCCGTAAACTCTTTGTGGGACATGCTGAGATTGCAAAGGGTGCTATATCGATCCAAGTCAACCTTCCTTATTTTGGTAACATGGCCCCTTTAAGGGGATGATCCTTTGAGAGCTGCATGATCAGGCCAAACTGCATGGGAAGTGATGCACATCAATTTAGACACGAGGCTCGAGGCATCAGTAAATGAAGGCTTTTATTTACTATTAATGAAGCTATCAGAACTTAGTACACTATCCCAGACTGAAGGGGTCCCGGCCAGAGCAGGGACTCTTATACCTCTCCCAGGAGGCGGAGCCCGACTGGGATGTGCCACAACAGTAACAAACACAGGTGTAACAACCCCACCCTAACCCAACAGCAACAATAGTACAATCCAACAGTAACATATGTACATCCTTGTAGTACTGGCCAGCCCCTGGCTCAGTACTATCCAGTGGGAACCAACGATGGTTCACCACATTCACCCCTCCTTTGAGAACAAAGGCCGGCGGGGTACAAAAACAGAATAAAGTGTCAGCAGTCTATAAGTTCAGACGGTCAGGGGGACCGTACCGTCGTTGTGACCTCCTCAATACCGGCGGTGACACCGGAGTAGGCACTTGCGGTGGCGTTCTCCCCAAAACGGCGTCCAGCTGTTCTTCCACGGACTCACAGACCAGTTGACCCTGAGGAGACGGTAGTGCAGGGGATCCTGACACGCCCTGCGGTGGCGACCATCTTCGGGGCTCAGGCAAGCTGTGCATGGGAGTAAAATTGTTAAGCAATGGTCCCGATGCTGCCCGCGCCATGTCCGGGGAAGAAATGAGAGACAATGGATTTGTTACTGGGGGTATGGGAGCGACAGGAGCTGCTACGTCCCCTGCAGGCGCCAGATCTCGGATCGAGACCGTGTCCTCTCGCCCGTCAGGATATGCCACATAGGCATACTGAGGGTTGGCATGGAGGAGGTGGACCTGTTCGACCAAGGGGTCGGACTTGCGGGCCCTTACATGTCGCCGCAGGAGGACGGGTCCTGGGTACGTCAACCAAGCTGGTAAAGATATCCCCGAGGAAGACTTCCGAGGGAATGAGAACATCCTCTCGTGGGGAGTAGCATTGGTTGCCGTACACAGGAGGGAGCGAATAGAGTGAAGCGCATCAGGGAGGACCTCCTGCCAACGGGAGACTGGAAGACCTTTGGATTTCAACACCAGTAGGACAGCCTTCCAGACTGTAGCATTCTCTCGTTCCACCTGTCCATTACCCCTAGGGTTGTAACTCGCGGTCCTACTAGAGGCAATCCCGTATGAGAGCAGGAATTGCCTCAAGTCATCGCTCATGAATGACGAGCCCCTGTCGCTATGGATATAGCTGGGGTACCCGAACAGGGTAAAAAGATCACGGAATGCCTTGATCACCGTGGCAGCGGATGTATCCGAGCAGGGGACAACAAACGGGAACCGGGAGTACTCATCGATTATGTTCAGAAAGTACACGTTCCGATCTGTTGAGGGAAGGGGGCCCTTAAAATCAACACTCAGCCTCTCGAAGGGATGAGTGGCCTTGACCAAATGTGCCCGGTCAGGTCGGTAAAAGTGCGGTTTGCATTCCGCGCAAATCCGACAGCTCCTTGTTACCGACCTGACGTCCTCCACCAAGTAAGGCAGGTTGCGGGCTTTTACAAAGTGGTAGAGCCGAGTGACCCCAGGATGGCACAGATCATTATGGAGGGCGTTCAAACGATCCTCCTGAATACTAGCGCATGTTCCGCGCGAGAGGGCATCCGAGGGCTCATTGAGTTTCCCTGGACGATACATGATATCATAGTTATAGGTGGAGAGTTCAATTCTCCACCGCAAGATCTTGTCATTCTTGATCTTGCCCCTCTGCGTGTTGTTAAACATTAACGCCACGGACCGCTGGTCCGTGATCAGGGTGAACCGTTTTCCCGCCAAGTAATGGCGCCAGTGTCTGACGGCCTCCACAATGGCCTGCGCCTCCTTTTCCACCGCTGAATGCCGACTTTCGGGGCCTTGGAGGGTGCGGGAAAAAAATGCGACGGGCCTGCCCGCCTGGTTAAGTGTGGCGGCCAGGGCGAAATCAGATGCATCGCTTTCCACCTGAAAGGGGATGGATTCATCTACCGCGTGCATCGTGGCTTTCGCGATGTCGTCTTTCAATTTCTTGAAGGCCAATTGGGCCTCTGGCGTGAGGGGAAAAGTCGTGGACTTAATAAGCGGATGGGCTTTGTCCGCGTAGTTGGGGACCCACTGCGCATAATAGGAGAAGAAGCCTAGGCATCTTCTCAGTGCTTTTGCGCTAGCGGGCAAGGGAAGTTCAGCAAGGGGGCGCATACGGTCTGGATCAGGGCCAATGACCCCATTTTCCACCACGTATCCCAGGATGGCTAAACGGCGCGTACGGAACACACACTTCTCCCTGTTGTAGGTCAAGTTCAGGCGAGATGCAGTGCGTAAGAGGTTTTGGAGGTTTGTGTCATGGTCCTGCTGATCATGGCCGCAGATGGTGACATTATCCAGGTACGGGAAGGTAGCCCGCAGCCTGTTCTGGTCCACCATTCGGTCCATAGCACACTGGAAGACCGAGACCCCATTGGTGACACCAAATGGAACCCTAAGAAAATGATACAAGCGACCATCCGCCTCAAAAGCCGTGTAGTGTCGGTCCTCTGGGCGAATGGGGAGTTGGTGGTAGGCGGACTTGAGGTCTATGGTGGAGAACACCCGGTACTGCGCAATCTGATTGACCATGTCAGATATGCGCGGGAGAGGATACGCATCCAGCTGCGTATATCGGTTAATGGTCTGACTGTAATCAATGACCATCCGGGGTTTGTTCCCGCTCTTGACCACCACAACCTGTGCTCTCCACGGACTAACACTGGGCTGTATGATCCCTTCTTTGAGGAGTCGCTGAACCTCAGATCTAATGAAGATCCGATCCTCAGTCCTGTAACGCCTACTTTTAGTAGCGATGGGCTTGCAGCCTTGTACCAGATTCTGAAATAAAGAGGGTGTGGTGATCTTTAACGTAGAGAGATTGCAGGCGGGGCGCGTTGGGCAATTTGGAGACTGCAGCTGTTCTCCCACTGCCAGCGAAGGGAGTGGCCCACCGTACTGTAGGATTACACTCCTCAAATGGACCATGAAGTTTAGTCTGAGGAGTATTGGCGCACAAAGATACGGCAACACAAGGAGCTTGAAGCGCTCGTAAACTGTGCCTTGTACTTTCAAGGTTACCACGCAACTCCCTAGCACGGCAACAGACCGGGACCTTGATGCCATAGATATTGTCTGTTTGGCAGGTTGAATCTGGAGTCCACACCTCTTCACAGTGTCAGGGTGGATAAAGCTCTCAGTGCTCCCGCTGTCAAACAGACAATAAAGCACATGATTGTTTACCTGGATATCCATCATTGAACGATCGAGCCTATGAGGCTTGGCCTGGTCCAGGATGATCAACGCCACTGTTGGTTCATGAACGCCACTGCAGGCAGCTGAAATCGATGCGGAGGACCCCTGCTGGTCGTTCGTGGTCAGTGTCGACCAACATGGCTGCCCCCATGAATCGCACGTGGGTGAGGGCGTCAAACTCAGTGAACCCTGGTGGTCATACTCCTCCGACTCCGTCGACCATAATGGCGTCGTCCTGGACTCGCACGTGGACGAACCCCGCGACGACTTCGACGATGATGGTGATGATCCAAGCTCCGAAGAATCGCAGGCCACACTGCCGTTCCTGGGTTTCGATCTGCACACCTTTGCATAATGATCTTTTTTACCGCATGCGGTGCAGATTACCGCTTTAGCGGGACACTTTTGTCGGGTATGTTTTGCTCCTCCGGAGAAATAGCACCGCGGGCCGCATGGTGCTGCAGCCGTCGTCTGGCCCAAATGGGAGCACACCATAACACAGCACTTCGAGCCCGAGGGGCGAGGAGGGATTTGCGACTGCTCCTGCCACGTTGTCTCCATGTGGTCCTCTGGATATAAGGCTAAGCTCTTTGAAGCCGACTCGAGCATTTCAGCTAATTCGATGGCCTGGGTAAGATTGAGATTATCCTTTTCCAGCAGTTTGAGACGGATGTATGATGACCCGACCCCGGCCACAAACGCATCTCGGGCGAGGTCGTACATGCTCTGCTCAGCCGACACAGCTTTGCAGTCACAGCCCCTGGCTAGCTGTAAGAGCTCATTGGCATAGTCCTCCATCGTTTCGCCCGACTGCCGACGTCGTGTGGCGAGGAGGTAACGAGCGTGTATCTCGTTAGGTGGTTTTGTATAGCGCTTCTTTAGAAGCTCGAGGGCCTTAGGGTAATTAGTGGCCGCACGGATCGCGAGGTAGACTGTGTCGCTTACCCTCGCATGGAGGACCCGGAGTCTGTCATCATCTGTAGTGACCGCTGCGGAGGCTGCTAGGTAATCTTCGAAACACTTCAGCCAGTGGTCGAAGGGGTTAGAAGCGCCCACCGCACGTGGATCTAACGTCAGACGTTCTGGCTTGAGAATTTGCTCCATACTCTCCTTTCTTTTTTTCTTCCGTCGAGAGTTTAATAATAGTAAATAAAATTGATGCACATCAATTTAGACACGAGGCTTGAGGCTTCAGTAAATGAAGGCTTTTATTTACTATTAATGAAGTTATCAGAACTTATGTACACTATCCCAGACTGAAGGGGTCCCGGCCAGAGCAGGGACTCTTATACCTCTCCCAGGAGGCGGAGCCCGACTGGGATGTGCCACAACAGTAACAAACACAGGTGTAACAACCCCACCCTAACCCAACAGCAACAATAGTACAATCCAACAGTAACATATGTACATCCTTGTAGTACTGGCCAGCCCCTGGCTCAGTACTATCCAGTGGGAACCAACGATGGTTCACCACAGGAAGATAATGCTGGAAGCTGACCCTATCTGGAGCAAGGGGGTGCATCCAGGGATGAGACGGAACCTCATTTGGAGTCAGGGAGGAGGAGAGCTGAAATTCTGTCAAGCCAAATTGAGTCGCCTTCGAACTTACTACATTGGTGATGTAGAAAAACTTTGTTAGTTGTTGAGAGATCACAGTGCGCAGTTAAAGGGGGAGAAGAGTGAGCATCAAAACTATGAACAGAGAGCTGCATACACTTTAAAAATGCCTTGAATTTGAAAGATTGAGCCTTTTGACCCAGAAGTAGAAAACTGAGGACAATATAATGAAAGGCTGCATTATTTCTTTGCAGCTAATGAGATCTCAGCAGAGGAAAAACAAAAGGTGATGCTATTCACAGTCTGTGGCCCACAAACATACAGCCGAGTGAGAGATCTAGCATCGCCTGACACTCCAGAGACAAGAGGTTGAATTCTCTGGCCTTTCACACTAGCGGGATTTGCTGATCCCACTGACAGCGCACCCCTGGCAGTGTGGGGTGGCTTCAATGGGAAATCCCATTGACAGCAGCAGGGTGAGAGAATCCCGCCACCAGTGAATGGTGCACTGCCCCCCCCCCATCCCCTCCCCCCACCCCGCCGTTGAGAAACACATGGCTGGGAAGCCACAGAATCCCATCCAAAGTCAAATTAGTTAGTCAAAATAGTAAAGATCATTTTAACCCCTGACCTTCAATCATCATTTTGAGGTATACATTTCATTCTACAGTCCGGGAGCCAGGGGAGAATGTTTCCTGTTTTATGGCCAGATTGCGATCGTTAGCGAAGCACTGCAAATTCGACCCAGCTTTAGGGGAGATGTCATGAGACCATTTGGTCTGTGGGATCAACAGTCTCACAAAGCTGCTGATTGAGACTAAAATCTCTTAGAAAAAGCTTTGGAGATGGCCTAGGCGACTGAATGTGTTGAGCAGGGCGTAAGTGAACTATGAGGCGTGCACAGCGAGGTGACCTGTTCGTGGTGGGAAATGGCTACTGTGAGGAACAACGTGAGTGAGGGTCCAGCAGAGGCCGAGAGGGGTAAGACAACCTGACTGAGGGTTCGGCAGAGCCCAAGAGGGGTAGATCAGCCTGAGTGAGAGTTCAGCAGAGCCCAACAGGGGTAGATCAACCGAGTGAGGGTGCAGTAGAGCCTGAGAGGGGTAAGACAGCCTGATTGAGGGTGCAGCAGAGCCCGAGAGGGGTAGATCAGGCCTACCTACATCTTTTGGAGGATAATCTTAAAGCAGCACGGTAGCACAGTGGTTAGCACTGCTGCTTCACAGCTCCAGGGTCCGAGGTTCGATTCCCGGCTTGGGTCACTGTCTGTGTGGAGTTTGCACATTCTCCCTGTGTCTGCGTGGGTTTCCTCCGGGTGCTCCGGTTTTCTCCCACAGTCCAAAGATGTGCAGGTTAGGTTAATTGGCCATGCTAAATTGCCTCTTAGTGTCCCGGAATGTGTAGGTTAGAGGGTTTAGTGGGTAACATGTAGGGATATGGGGGTAGGGCCTGGGTGGGAGTGTGGTCGGTGCAGACTCGATGGGCCGAATGGCCTCTTTCTGCACTGTAGGGTTTCTATCATTCATTAAGGAAGCACCACAGCCTTAAAATGTATCAGAGGTAAAATCGTTTCTAGGAATGGTGAATTCTTACAAAACCTTTCTACAATTTTAGCCCCACTTCACCAGCTTTTGATGAAGCATCAGCAACGGAGATGTGGAGAAGCACAAAAAGAGGCGTTTACAAAAGTAAAGCAGGCCTTACAGTCATCAACACTGCTTATATATTTTGATCCAACCAAACTATTGGGAGTTACCTGTGATGCATCACCTTATGGAGTGGGAGCAGTCTTGTCCCACAAGCGGGTGTCAGACAGAGTGGAGAGGCCAATTGCATTTGTGTCAAGAACCTTATCAGATGCTGAGAAGAAGCATTTTCAAATGATAGAGAGCGCGGTCTTACCTGCCTTTCACACCATGCTCCTGCTGCAGTGAGGTTGGAGAATTTGGCAGTCAGCCAAATCTCCATCCACTATAGCGGGATTGGAATATCCCACCGGTGTGATCGGTGATAAGATTCTGGCCAGAGAATCTGGCGGTAATTTATGCAGTGAAGAAGTTTCATCTATAAACATAGGCAGACATTTGATCACAGTCTCAGACGGGTTTATTCCGAGAGGATAAAGCAGTGCCAGCAATTGCCTCTACGAGGGTGCAGAGATGGGTTCTATTGCTAACTGCGTACAATTACACTTTCCAGCGTAGGCCAGGGCCATAACTATCGAATGCGGACATGCTCAGTTGCCTCCCTTCATCACAGACAGTACCGTAACTGCCTGTACCACAAGAAATAGTGTTGGCATTGCATCCATAGAGACATTGCCAGTCTCAGCTACTCATATAAAATCTTGGACTGAAGGAGACTGTTTTCAAAAGCTAAGAGGATGGTGATACAAGGATGGTGCTATGATAAGTCAGAGCAAATTAGACCTTACCTGCAACATAGGGTATGGTAGATTTTTGCCATCCATGACATCTCAGATGTCTTAGTGTCAAACAATGGCACAGCTTTCATAACGGAGTAGTCAAACGGTATTCGCCATGTTCGGTCAGCCCCTTACCACACAGCTTCCAGTCGTTTAGCTGAATGAGCTATACAAACATTTAAATCATTGATGAAAAAGCAAGCTCACAGCTTTGTGTTTGGCAATTTTCTTGCTGTCATACAATACCACACCGTATGGGACCACAGGGGTTACACCAGCTGCAAACCCATTTGAATGTGGTATTTCCAGATTTGGTGAGGAGGGTGGAGACTAGACAAGCCTCCCAGAAAGAAAACCACGGAACAAGAAAAAGGGACAGTGTTTTCCAGGTTGATGATTTAGGTATGGCCAGGAACTTTGCAGCTGGACCAACATGGATGGCTGGCAAAATTGTGGAAAGGACGGGACCAGTCTCTTACATTGTACAAGAATAAGGTTGCCTTGTAAAAAAAAGCATGTGGATTGTTGTGGTGGCTTCTTCCAATTGACAACAGGAGACTCAAGGACAAGTTACAATAGTTTATTCATGGTTCAAGCATGGAGGGAACTATCCCAGAGAAACCTCTAGAGGAGAACCCTCTTTTGATACAGCTCTGACAAAGCTCTAACAAAGTTCTCGAACACAGCAACAGGAGACAGCATTTTAATACAACTCTCAGCTCCAAATCACAGATTGCTTACACAGTTATTCAACATACAAAATATTGTTTTGAAATTCTGATCTTGCCTGCATATGTTTATAATTAAAGCTTCACCCAAAAGCTTGTCTGTAATCTTTCTCACTTCTTCAAACAAGTAAGCATCCTTGGTGGCAAGTTCTGCTGATGTCAGGACCTTAAGTATAAGCATTTGACTAGCATATGATTTTACTTTAATGAAACGGTATTAAATCTATCCCCCTTTTACCAAATCCATTAATGCACTGTGTGGGGAGATATGGCCCCTTTAAGGGGTGATCCTTTGAGGGCCATGTGATCGGGCCAGACACTATGGAGAGGCTAAACGGGAAGCCAAGCCAATTGGGAACAAAGGGGCGCGTCAGGGGATGGGGAGGAACCTCAGTTGGAGCCAGGGAGAAGAGAGTAGACATGTATTACAGTTCTGTCAGACCCTTGTTTATATATATATATATATACACATAAATTGTCGTTAATAAATCAATTATTGCCTGAAGCCAAAAGGAGTTGCTTTTGAATTTACTATACTTACTTTAGACACAAAGTCACAAGCAGTGACAACAAAAGTGAGAGGAACAAGAGAAAATGGAACATTTATCTACGTGAATGAGCTTGGTGTGATTTTGCAGACATTCTTTGCCAGGCAATGTGTCTAGTTTTGAGTACTTGATTATAGCACTGGAAAAGATTCAAGGTAGATTAATTAGGACATTGCTAAGATGAAGCATTTGAAAATCTTGAGCTGCATTCATTAGAGCAGAGAAGGTTAATGAGCTTTGAATCAAAGTTTTCAATACTAGGAAAGGGTTTGAGAAGGCAAGTAGTGAAATATTATTTTCACTGATCAGCGAATCGGTAATAAGGGGTCATAACTTGAGCACTAGTTCTAAAAGTAGACAGTTTAGAACCTTTTGTCATGCAAAGCACGATTACAATATGGTATGCAGTACTAGAAATGACTATTGAGGCATGGTGAACATAGCTTTTGTCTATTCCCTGAGCTAGTCTCCTTTGCATTGAAACGGGTAACCAAAAACAATACGGAAGTGGATAGATACAGACAAAACCAAAGACAAAAATTGAGTAGAATTAAATTAGAAACAAAAGTAGATCCAGGGATATCTTCCAAAAACTTAAATAGTTGACAAACAAATATAAAGTGGCAAAGGTTAAACACAAACCCCGAAATTAAATTTAACATAAGAAAGAAATAACTTGAAATTTATGAGACACATTTCATAATCTCAGGCCCAAAGTGCTCTGCAGGCAGTGAAACTCTTTTGAGGTCTGGTAACTGCTGTAACTGTTAAAGGAAAATGTGTCAGCCAGGCTCTGCACAGCAGGATCCCACAATCATCAACGACCAGATTTATTTTTGCGATGTTAGTTGAAGGATAAATCTTGACAAAGACACTGGGTGAACCTTTAATCTATACTTAGAAATAACAACATCATTTCAGAGCAGGCCAAGGGCAGAAATGGCAAACTCAATTAAAAAAATTTTTAAAAACAAAGAAATAAAAGTATTGAGAGTAATTTACATCTATTGCGGGTAAAATACATGCCTGCTGAGTCAACTCCTCTAGACTATTGAGCAAACATATTTAAGGAAAAAACTAAAAGGCAACCAAGCCAGAGTGATGCTCATGTACCTCCTGGTGATCGATTAAAGTTAATGCTACCATTCTCGAGGTATCAATTTGCTGATGAACAGTATTAAAGAATGACTAAACCTTCAATTTATAGAAACAGGAGGATCAGGAGGTTATCTAGCCTCTCAGGTCTCTTCCATTATTTAATTAGATCAATGCTGTTCCGCACCTCAATTCAATTTGCCCACATTGGAAATCAAATCCCTTCGTAGAATTCCAACAGTGCAGGAGGAGGCCATTTGGCCCATCGAGTCTGCACCAACTCTCTAGCAGAGTATTTTACCCAGGCCCACCCCTCTGCCCCATTCCTGTAACCACCAAACACTTACCTTGCTAATCCCCCTAATCATCACATCTTGCGACACTAAGGGGCAATTTAGCATGGTCAATCCAGCTAACCTGCACATCTCTGGAGTGTGGGAGGAAACCGCAGCACCCGGAGGAAACCCACGCAGACAAGGAGAAAACGTGCAAACTCCACACAGTCACTCATCCTAGGCTGGAATCAAACCCAGGTCCCTGGCACCGTGAGGCAGCAGTGCTAACCATTGTGCCACCGTTTTGCCCTTAATACCCTTACCTGACAAAATTCAATACATCTCAGTTTTGAAATTTTTAATTGAACTCAGCTTAACATTCTTTTTGATGCAGAGGGTTGCAGATTTCTGCCATCCTTCGGAGTGCTTTCTCATAGTACCAGAAATGCCTAGATCTAATTTTAAGATTGTGCTCCTTGTCTCTGTCTTTGGGGTTTGCTTTATCATATCTCAGGAACATTGGAAAGATTCAGTTAGTTATGTTATTTAATATCGAGTGAATTTTCATGCAGGCGACTCAAGAGAACGGGGAAGCGTGCAAAGTCTGTTTCTTATCCATATTACGTAATCTTTCCTGCCTTTTCCTTGGCCATTCCAATTAATTCCTGGTGTGACATTTTTATTATTTTCAGAAAGCAGGTTCATATATTAACCTTATTATCATCAGCGTCATAACTAGGGTTAAGTGTGATCACAGCACTGGAGAGTCAAGTGTAGCTGTGGTGTGAAGAGTCAATGTTACTGAACCAGAAGTCATTCTGGCCACTTTGCCAGCAACTTGCGGTGGCAATTTACAAGCAAAAATGAAATGAAAGTCATTTAATCAAAACTTCCTGAAACAATTGGCCGTTTCGTACTTAATTATATATCAAGATGGCTCTGCAGGCAATTCTATCTATTAAACTGTATCTTCAAGCTTTTGATGGCATATTAATGCGTTACCTATAAACAGGTACCGCTACCTCTCATGGTCAAGTACTCTGTTTCTCATAGCATTCCAGCTTATAATTGAAGTATGTAATAATGCAAGTAGGGCTCTTTGGAGAATCCAAACATCATGTAGGATGAAAGTGATCGCAGTCTCTATTGGCGGCAGGCTCTAACAGTGTGTTGAAACAATTCTTTTGTCAACCAATTGTTATATTTCTATCAACTAAATTGTTTTAAATGATCTGAATTCCAGCAGTTATCATTGAACTTATCATAGTGAGGAAATGTTTATTCTACTCGACCAGCATGGATTAATAATGCAAAGGATGTGATTTTAAACCCCACCTATGGAAGTTTGCGAACTTGAATTTAGTTTGAAAAAAGTGGCAATAAAAATAACCTGGTCCCAGTAAAATTGATAATGAAGCTTTCAGTTTGTCATAAAATCCCAAAGGGTTGTGAATCTGGGGAATTCGCTATCCCAAAGTGCGGTGGATGCTGGGACAGTAAATTTAGGGAGGAGTTAGATTGATTTTTAATTGGGTTGTAGGGTTATGGGGAGAAGGCAGGAAAATGGGGATGAGAGGCATATCAGCCATGATTGAATGGTGGAGCAGACTCGATGGGCCGAATGGCCTAATTCTGCTCCTATATCTTATAAACTTAAATGTTTCACTAGTTATGACCAGGGCCCAAATTTTCTGGCCCTTCCAACGAGCAGAATCTTCCAGTCCCGCAATAGCGAACTCCAGCAGCGGAGGGTGTGAGACATGCAAAACCCTGTAGGCATCGGTAGATTCTGCTCCTGGTCGATGGATGGCCAGAAAATATGCCACTGGTGTGTTTGTGTGGGGGTGGGGGAATCCCATCCCGGATGAGGAGGGCTGAACTGGCTCCCCTTTATTCAGCCTCCATGTTGGCCATATTAGAGATTTTTTCATTTCTTTTCGCCATGAATCCCTTCTCTCAAATCCAAATGTATTTTTACTATTATACAATGAACAATAAGCAGCCAATCAATGAGGTTTTCTTGAGTCAAAAAATGAGCTGGTTTAGAATTATAGAACCCCTATAGAAGGAAGCCATTCGGCCCATTAAGTCTGCACGGACTCTCTAACAGACTCAGGTCTACTACCGCCCTATCCCCGTACCCCCACATATTTACCCCACTAATCCTCCTACACATCTTGGGACACTAATGGGAAATTTAGCATGGCGAATCCAGCTAACCTGCACATCTTTGGACCTGTGGGAGGAAACCGGAGCACCCAGAGGAAACTCACGCAGACACGGGGAGAACGTGCAAACTCCACATAGACAGTCCCCAAGTGGAATGAAATTAACCAGACTTGCCAACATGCACACATAACCAGTTACTATGCTATGGAAGGAAGAAACTATAATGACACAATGTATATTTTTAGGTTTACTCAATTCCCAGCCACCCTTCCTCAATACTTGACTAATTGGGGATTTCTGGGGACTGTAGATTATGCTCACCACTCCTGGAGTCAAAGGGGCAGTGCTGCCTTTCAGAAAAGGTCAGGGACAGCTTACCTTCAAGAGACACACACCTTGGTCGCGTGATCAGGTAGGTATAAAAATCTTTGCTGGCAACCCAGGCCTTCAGTCTGGGGTTGTGTCTGAAAATGCGGTTTCTTGTGTCCTGGATCTTTGCTGGTAAGTAAATGTTGAATTTCTTACTTTGGTGGTTGAAGAGTAATTTTCGAGTCTCTTCAGCTATTGTAGCTGATAAGGAACAAGGCTGCAGCTGAGTCAAAGTTGTTTTGTTCTGCTTGGAGAAGAGTCCCTGGTTGTAGTTGTGGAGTAGTGAACAACCCGTGTGCTCCGGCTAATAGAGTCTCCTGTCCTTTGTCTTAAACCAATTTTTAAAAAGATGCAGCCTTTCAAATTCTGGCAGCCTTCACCCAATGGTCGGTTGAATTTTGATGAGAGTGCTTAGAGCTGATGAGGTGCAAAATGATTTTGATTGTCCTCAGGAGGTGTTGATCACTTTCCCATCAAGATGGTTTTGCAAGACACAACCTTGGCCCAAACCTGTTGGATTTTGCAGACAATTTGGAATCTATAATGTGTACTGTCCATAGATGTTGTAATGGGTAACATTGTTAGCCATAACCAGCAGGCTAGTTTTGCTATGACTCATTGTCCTTTGTCAGTTCAAGCAACTCCTGGATGGATGTGTATCTCTGTCTGTTGATGTCTTGTATGCAGCCATTTTAAGTCCATGTGCTTTGAAACACAGAATTTTAAGTTTGTCTGTATTTCAGCCAGTTTTGTCCAAATTCCACATATTGTATTAATGTCCATAAAAAGGTGGATTTACTCATCTTACAGCACCAACTCTCCTACAGAATATCTTACCTAGGCCCTCTCCCCATCTAATCCCTGTAACCCCACACATTTAATTCAACTAACCTACACACCTTTGGACACTAAGGGACAATTTAGCATGGCCAATCCACCTAACCTGCACATCTTTGACCAATTATATAGATAAGAGATTCAGATATGGCCCTACCTCCATCTTAGATTTTGTCACATCTCTGGCTAACAACACATTGACCCCAGACCTAGATCATGTGACTTCTTACATCACTGTACTTAGTCCCACATTAACCCTATATGTACTAGATAGAGCCTTCTGCTACATGGACCATATGTGTTTCCAGTCTCATCCAATGTGTTTGATTCTTAGGTGATCTCTCAAGCTACATCATCAGACCAAACAGCCAACAGTTATTCAAGCAGAAGATACCTTTCCAATAACGGCAGGAGATAGAATCATAGACTCCCTGCAGTGCAGAAGGAGGCCATTCAGCCTATTGAGTCTGCACCGACCACAATCCCACCCAGACCCTATCCCATTGACCCCATATATATACCCTGCTAGTCCTCCTGACACTATGGGGCAAATTATCATGGCCAATCAACCGCACATAACCCGCACATCTTTGGAATGTGGGAGGAAATTAGAGCACCCAGAGGAAACCCACGCAGAGACCGGGAGAACGTGCAGACTCCGCACAGATAGTAACCTGAGGATGGAATTGAACCCACGTCCCTGCTGTTGTGAGGCAGCAGTGCTATCCACTGTGCCACCCATTGAATGCTGTTCTTGTCAATAATGCTCACATCCTGTGAATGAATTTTAAAAAGGAGCAGGATGTGAGAGCAGGGAACTGTGGTTCTTTCACAAAAAAATGGAAGATCAAGTTTATTTCTTTCCCTAAAAGGCATTAGTGAGAAAGTTGGATGTTTCTGAAAATCCAATGGGCGCGATCTTATTGCCCGTTCACCCCACGCTCCAGCAGCCGTCCAAATTTCCATTCACTGCAGCGGGATGAGGAGATCTCGCCGGTGTGAATGGCGGTAAGGTGTCTTTGTGGACACTTTTACTTTAATTCTGAGCTTTTTGAAAATGGAATTCAAACTGGCGTGATGGGGTTTCAAACTGGCGAGACAGGGGCTGCACGGTAGCACAGTGGTTAGCACTGCTGCTTGACAGCTCCAGAGACCTGGGTTCGATTCCCGGCTTGGGTCACTGTCTGTGTGGAGTTTGCACATTCTCCTGCGTGGGTTTCCTCCGGGTGCTCCGGTTTCCTCCCACAGTCCAAAGATGTGTGGGTTAGGTTGATTGGCCATGCTAAAAAAAAAATTGCCTTTAGTGTTCTGAGATGCGTAGGTTAGAGGGATTAGCGGTTAAATATGTAGGGCTATGGGGGTAGGGCCTGGGTGGGTTTGTGGTCGGTGCAGACTCAATGGGCCGAATGGCCTCTTTCTGTACTGTAGGGTTTCTATGATTTCTATGATTTCTATGATGGATATTGGACCTACATTGTTCTGGATTATTAATCCAGTAACATAGTCACTACGTTATCATGCCCTGATATGATTGACGTACAGTTGGAAGAAAATTATGCAGATATTTTATCCTGTTCTCAAACCAGGTAATCATATCATAGAATAGTGCTGCATTGAAGAGGCCTTTCGGCCCATCAAGTGTGCACTGGCTCTTTCAAAAGGCAATCCAGTTTGCCCCACTCCTCAGCTCTGTCTCCACATTACTACATTATTTTATCGATCTACTTCCCTTTTAAAAGCTCCACTCCATCAGGCAGTCCATTCCAGAACACAACTGCTTGTTGTGTGAAATGCCTTTCTTCACGCTGCCTCTGAATATTGGGGAGCATGTTAGCATCTTTAAACCCTTTAGTTCATTGTTAGCATGCAAGTAATTTTTTTAAATGATTGTTTAATTCCGAGGTTAGACTGAAATCCACACCCAAGCTATTTAACCAAATGTAATTTTTTTTTGGTAAGTAAATATTTTGAACATTATTGCACCCCAATCATCTGCTACTCATCACAAATACCTATTTTCAACACCCAATGATCTGCCAAAATGAGATTGAATCATTATGCAGCTCAGCCGCAGTCGCTGTGTCATTTAAGAGTTGAAATCTCGCTGAACAAGAAATTCTTATGTAAAGTCAAGTCTTTGTTGAGCGGCTAGCAGGCAGTAATGGTGCTTGTAATGGAGATTACATTCTTAGCAAGGATTAAACTGATGTTAAGTGCTTCCCATCATCACTATAACCTTATCTAACCAAAACAGATCTGATCTGTCAGCAGAAATTACAGCAATGCATCGGTTGGACTTGGCTTTAGAGGAAAATACCTTTGGGAAATGATTGTTGCAGAATTATCAATATAAACTAAAATCAAAGTGCAGGTAGGCTAAAGCCCTCCTGAGCTGGGAATTAATATGCCAGCGAGATATTGGAGATGTAGAGACAAACATTAACATTCAAAGGTTGAAGTCAGCAGTAAGTTGGTGGTCCCTGGATATGGAAGCAAATTGTTTTTGGTAGTGTTGGTTTCGGGGTAATAAAAAGACCTGACTTTCATTTGTATGATGTGGAGTTGCCGGCGTTGAACTGGGGTAGGCACAGTAAGTAGTCTCACAACACCAGGTTAAAGTCCTGTTGCATTTCTATAGTACTTTCCATGATCTCAGGATATCCCTAAACATATTACGGACATTGACATACTTCTTTGAAATTAAGGCCGTGATTCACCCAAATTGGCTCTATGTGCTCACGCCAGCGGGAAAATTGGAATGTTATCCATTGGCATTAGCAGTGCTGGTCAGGTGGAATTCACCCACATGTTCGATGCAGATTTATGCAGGAAACATGTTGGCCAACCTGGCATTCCTAAGATCAGAGCGCCTGTTTTAAAGGGCTCCCTGATCTCAGTGTTCAGACATGGGACCCCATCCACCCCAATGGAAAAGACAACCCCCACCCTGTTGATCAGGGGAGCACCCCCAAACCCCTCAGCACAGAGGGAGACCCACCCCCGCCACGGACAGAATGGGTAGCTAAGTACTTTTAATTCCTAGTAAAAAACACTTAGCTGCTTTGAAGTTGCGTACAACTGTCAAGCAGAACAATGATGTTTATAAACATTGAGGTTAGGAGCCCTGGGGGTACTTCAGATGCATTCAACCTTGAAGGGAAAGATCAATAAACAAATCTCAAGCATGCTGTGAAAAAAACCATTAAGCTGTTAATCAAAGGTTAGTTCAATCCATGAAATTGAATGAGGACAAAAATTCTGCAATGGATTTTAAAAGACTTCAAAGACTGGCAATGGATTTGTTCTTTCTAGGAAGGCTCAGAGACTTGAAACAAATGTATTGTTACAAGAATAGTTGAAGTGAGCAGCTGTGGGAAAGAGAATCCCAACCCAGCCAAGTTAAAGTGACTTCTCCTATGAGTCAGAGGACTTCAAAGAGGTCTTCGTACACCTGCAGCTTCTTAGAAAAAGAAAGCACTATCCCTTCTGCTGAATGAGTGTTGCGGTGATTTGGAAGCCTTCCAGGTATCCAGGGGAAATGGAGATTAAAGTGACCAGGTCACTTTAAAGTTTTCACAGTACACAGAATGAAGATTTAGATCAGGTAGCTACTTGCAATCATCATGCCAAGAGTGATCTTCAGGTTTCTCAGGGCTAGAAGGGCAGTCCAGCCACAAGACATCCATCCCAGGGGAGAGTCCCGAGGTCAACCCCTTGCTCCCCCACGCCAAAACCCCCCACCCCCAGGTCCCTTGGGGGCCTTCTCTCTGCAACCTGCAGAGTGGTAGATGGACATTGCACTTAACCCCAAAATGCTTCTCAATGTCCTCTGTGCCAGGTCCACGCGTGCCAGGACTTTCACTAAAGCCTACCTGGTGCAGTACCTGCTGGGGAGGTGGCTGCATCGCAGGAGGCCATTGAATTGGGCTTTCAGCCCGCTATTGAAGTATAAATCATTGGATTTGCATAATAATTGGTTTCCTGCCCAGCCTGGGTGGGAAACTGATCGGGGCCAGCAGAGTGGGCCACATGAATGGCGATGGGTTTGCCACCCAGGGGAAATCTCATTTTAGCCTTGATGCCCAATTCAGCGGGATGTTGGGATTCCTGTCAATGGTGAACAGAGCCAGTGAATCATCCCTATAATCATTGTTGTGATGTAGGAAACATGGCAACCAAGTAATTAACAGCAAGGTTCAGAAAGAGCAATGAGATGAGAACCAGTTAACCATTTGTGAAATTAACACAAAAGGTGCTGGAAAAACTCAATGTGTCTGACAACATCTGTGAAAAGAAACGGTTAACATTTTGAGTCGCTATGACTCTTCTTCAGAGTTAAAGGGAGGGAGAAAAGTGATGGATTTTATAATCACATAAAAATTGTATGATATTAAGGTGGAGCAGGCGGAACAAAATAGGGCAGTGATTGATGGGAGATAGGAAGTGTTAATGGCAGTGTGAAGGACTAGAAAGTGCTGATAGTCACATAAAAGTAAGTTAGCAGAATGTGTTAATAAGAGAACAAAGGTCAGTGCTCAGTGGAAGCACAACTTAAGAACAAGTGAAAGATGGACCTGTGGGGGAGTGAGGGAAGGGATGGTGGTGGTTGTGTTGAAATTACTCGAAATTTAAGATTGAAAAGTGTCAAGGTAGAGGAGAAAGTTCAAAGTCTAAAGTTGTTGAAGTATTATTTAATTTTAATTTATTTTATTTAACCATTCATGATGTCAGTTGCAGGATAACTATTGACCAGGACATGTGGGACAACTGCCCAGTTCTTTTTTACAGAGTGCCGCAGAACCTATTCTGTCCATCTGAGATGACAGACTGGGTTTAAGATCTAATTCAAAAGGCAGAACTGCCAATAGTGCAACACTCTACCACAGCACTGCAACAAAGTATCAGATGAGATATTATGCCTCAGGAGTGAGGATATAAACCCACAATATTCTGACTAAGAGGAAAGAGTGCTACCCATTGGGTAACACAGAAGAAGGCCCAGCTAAAGACTGACACTGAGCAGGACACCACAGTTACAAACCTTTTGTTGCCATCGAAAGGTAAAGTCGCCATAGTCCTAGATATCCATCGGCTGATCTCCCCTTTGAAGGAGAGAGCTGACTGGTGGTGATTTAACCTGAGCATCACCACATCTCAGGCGAGGGGCAAGGGGAGAAGGTGGGTCTTCATGAATAATCTTAGCCAGTACGGGAATTGAACCCGTGGTGTTGGTGTCACTCCACAGTAAGTGAAGGTTAATAGTGGGAGGTAAAGAGGACAGCTTTGATTGTAGCATAAAGTTGGAGAAAAGTTTGACTCATTCAGATCTTGATGTTAGAGTTGCAATCCTCAGTTGACCAAAAACCTGTCCCCACCATTCAGGCCACATTTGGGATAATGAGGTAGGTTTAATGTTCAATTCATTTTTAATCACTCCAAGGAACATCCAGAAAAAGCACCAATGAGAGAACCTTATTATCAACCTTATTGTACAGTAACAGCATTAGATGTTCATGAATATAAATAACTTGAAATTATTTTGCACTTCATCACATCTTTCAGAAACATCTGAAAGGGCTTCATGCACAATAAAATGGGTTTAGAAGGGTCACTGTCACGACAGTCATTTTGTACACAACGGGACCAAACATAACAATGAGATGAATGAGCAGTTAATCCTTTTTGGTGATGTTGGTAGTGTGAAGAATGCTCACTAGAATACCAGTCAAATTCTTTGCTCTTCATAAGGGATGCCCTCATCCCTCTGAACTGGCAGGATGCCCCTTCTGAAAATGCAACCTCCCTGGTGCGCTGCAATGAACTGTCAAGCTCTATGTGTACTCAGCACCGAGTGTAATGAATGAGACCCAGAACATTTTGACTCAGGGATTTAACTCCTATCAGATGGGTCAATCAGACTTCAACTTATTGGCAAAACATGAAATATTGATGCAGAAAAATGGTAATTAAAATAAAGCAAATAAAGTAACAGATGTAAACATAAGTGGTTGTGCAAAATGTATCATGAAAGTTATGTTGAAAAAGATAGTGTGGTGCATGAAATAAAAATCCAACTCAAGGTTGAAAGCTCTCTTATGTATCTGTTGAAATATATATTTAAAAACTACAAAATTATGATTTTATGTCTTTGATATTTCTGCTTTTGCTACATTTCTCAGTTGGCTCCATTTCTGTTCTGATTACATGGCTGCCGTGACTAAAACTCGTTACACAGAAACCACAAATGAAGTCAGCTCTGGTGAAAGGTTAAAGAACCAGCTTGGATTTTGACCAAGTTGTTCATTTTGCCAAAAGGAAGACTCAGAGGGAGCACAATTCAGGTCCCTGAAATATTAATGGACATTGATAATGCGGTTAATTGGAATTCATTTCATTTGGGCTGTGATTACAGAATGAAATGATGGAACCTAAATGAGCCTCAGGCAAGGTGAAAGATTAGATTCATCATGTCCATCTTCAGAGAGTAATAGCTGACTGGAGTCAAGTTCCACTAAGAATGATGATTAATATTATAATTTATCCTTTTAAACAAAGGACTGAATGAAATATGTTTAAGACGAAGACTGGTAGTTGTGAGAAGCCATGATGTGGAGATGCCGGCGTTGGACTGGGGTAAGCACAGTAAGAAATCTCACAACACCAGGTTAAAGTCCAACAGGTTTATTTGGTAGCACAAGCCACAAGCTTTCAGAGTGCTGCTCCTTCATCAGGTGAGTGGGAGTTCTGTTCACAAACAGGGCATACAAAGACACAAACTCAATTTACAAAATAATGGTTGGAATGCGAGTCTTTACAGGTAATCAAGTCTTAAAGGTACAGACAATGTGAGTGGAGAGAGGGTTAAGCACAGGTTAAAGAGATGTGTATTGTCTCCAGCCAGGACAGTTAGTGAGATTTTGCAAGCCCAGGCAAGTCGTGGGGGTTACAGATAGTGTGACATGAAGCCAAGATCCCGATTGAGGCCGTCCTCATGTGTGCGGCACTTGGCTATCAGTTTCTGCTCAGCGATTCTGCGTTGTCATGCGTTGTGAAGGTCGCCTTGGAGAATACTTACCCGAAGATCAGAGGCTGAATGCCCGTGGCTGCTGAAGTGTTCCCCAACAGGAAGAGAACACTCTTGCCTGGTGATTGTCGAGCGGTGTTCATTCATCCATTGTCGTAGCGTCTGCATGGTCTCCCCAATGTACCATGCCTTGGGACATCCTTTCCTGCAGCGTATCAGGTAGACAACGTTGGCCGAGTTGCAAGAGTATGTACCGTGTACCTGGTGGATGGTGTTCTCACGTGAGATGATGGCATCCGTGTCGATGATCCGGATCATCGCCCCCCTCCCTGAAGATAGCATTCACCCTTCTTTCCCACTCTTCCAATAATATTTTTAGAAAGACAGATGAAAGGGTGGTGAACGCAGATTAAAAAATAAGAGTTATAAGGGAACTGAGTAAAAACTTGACGGTAATTTTGTGGAACTATCAGGGAAAGGCAAGGGATTGTGACTAATTGGATAGTAATTTCAAAGAACTGGCATAGGCATGAAGGGCCAAATGGCCTCCTCCTGTGCTGTAGCATGATAGGATTCTATGATTTTGCATGTATAAATTGTGTGAAGACCACATGCATCATCAACAATTCTCTATCTTACACCCGATTGACCTAACACCCAACATTGCCAGGACTAGGGATGGGCAGTAAATGCTGGCCAGCCAGCGACGCCCATGTCCCACAAATGAATTTTAAAAAAACAACTGCGCATTTCAAGACAGATGAATTATGTTTAGAAGTTGCTTCTTCAAATCAACAGATTTATCATTTGTGTCATCTTATACACTTAGTATTCTCTTTAACCTACTGCACATCACCGTTATTCTGCTGAGGACACAAGTACAGCTATTAATATTATTTAAGTGGCCGCGTTTGAATTGTGCACATTTTTCTTCACAAAGTATGCACTTAAAGCATAATAGATGCAGAGCTGTTTCTGTGCCTCAGGAATATTTAATTATATCTGATCAGATGCATAGCTGGTCACTTGTGTAATGATAGTTTGTTTAAGAAACACATTTGTAGCCTCAAGGCTGAATTGCAATGTGACTTACACCGAGAAATTTGTATATAGACCGATCAGGTTAAAACATACAGACATGCAGTAATCATCTAGTACAAAAATAGACAAACAAATTCAGCAGGGCACAGGGAAGTGCTGGATGGGATATTCAAAGAAGGACAATGTCAAATTAAATTAATTTAAAATTACAATCTGACATACTTCCTTCATTTCTTCAAATTTGCATTTGAAATGCACATAGAAAATATGGACCTGAATGAGATCTGATTGAACCAGGTTTTAAGTGTAGGCGAAACATAAGGCCTGGCTTAGCCCAAACGTTTGGGCCAGGATTCTTTGACCCCGCCCATGGCTGGGATTCTCTGGTCCCGCTGCAGTGAATGGAGATTTGACTGAGCACCAGATTCTCCGTCCTCGTGGGCAGCAGTAGCGTGCGTATGACATTGGAGAATTCCGGCCTTGATGTTTACCAGGTGAGGCAAATGTTTTAGGACCATTTAAAAGCAGTGATGAGGTTTACTCATAATCCGTAGTGAAAAATATTAGGCAGGATTTTCTGGCCCTGGCGTGTTGTCTTGTGGCAGAGGCAGATCGCCATTGGCTGCCAGCAGGAAGTTCTGACCCTGCCTATGTCAATGGCCTTTATGCGTGGCTCACTTATCCTACTGATGGGGAATCCAATGCGGCAGGTGGGGGAGGGAGGGGTCACCTTTGGCGGGGACATCAGAAGATCCTGCCGGTGGAAAGGGCTGGCAAATCCCACCTGATGTGTTGGTGTGAACCTAGTGAGTATCCAATGGAGAACTCCTGCAAGCGAAATTCATTCCTTTGTATGTCTCAGAAATAAAGAATGATCAGCAGTAAGTTTGCTTTGCACTGATCCAGCAATTAACTGTAATGATGCAAGAAAACATTCCCAATCCAGTTTTAGAGTGTGCTTTCAATTCCTGGTTGCAAGAATCCATTCACAAAACAGGCCATGTAGATAAGCTAGGTGCATGGGATGCGGTAACATGTGGGAAACCCGGAAGTATATGCAGTACATGTATTTTCAACTCAGTCACCTCATTATCATTTTACTTCTGGGCTTCTCGCCCAGTCAGTGACAGCAGTGATGATGATCTGCATAATACAATTTCAACTGCAGTATTTAAAAGACATTCCAAATGAGCAAGCTGAAGGAATTTTAAGTTGTTACAGAGAGCTACAGACCTTGTACAGTGAAATCAAGACAGGCAAAAAACTGTTTCCAGCTTTAGTGACTCCTCCCTGGATGTGGTGTCAACAGCTGTAAGGACCTTGGTAAGAAGGTTCTGTCAATTGAGACCAAGAAGTGATAATTGGAAATTGTCCATGAGATAGGTATATCACCCTAACCTCCTCACTCTACCTTCTCAAGCCTAACTCCAATTCATTGATCCTCACGCAAACCTGAAGGTACCCAACCCTCAATGTCAATGCCACTCTCATTTCCTTGTCTGTACAGCCATTACTGACACTCAGATTCATATTTTCTTCTCATGGTTTCAGCTCTCTCAATTGCCATTGTCTTCTTGCCTTGCTTTCACTGGCGTGTTCCAGCAAGACCCAGGAGCCTCTGGGCAACGTAACCTCTAAATTTTCTTCATACGAGGTGGGCTGCAGGCTCCTTCAAGCAATACATTAATGGCATACCCTAGGAAGCATTGCTGACTCCAGTGCTCTCCTTGAGGTACATGCTAATGATTTGGACTTGGTTATAGTGAAAATGATACCAAAACTTGCTGGCAGCACAAATGTAGGGTGGCCAGCAAACAGCAAGGAAAACAGGAGAGCATTATAAAACCAGAAAGTACTGGAAAAACTCAGCAGGTCAGGTTGTATCTGTGGAGACAGAAACAGAGCAACTGACACTAGGAGAGAGAGGATAGGCAAGAGGATAGTGAATAAGCAGCTAATATATGAGAATGAAAATTCTGTGGAAATATGCTGGAAAAGATCCGTGGGTTCAGATAACAAATTCTCTGAAATTGCAAGCCCAGGTAGATAGGGTCCTAAAAAAGTCCAACAACACATTTTGGGTTTTATACATAAAAACGTCAAGTGCAAAGGGGTGATATGTTTTTGGGGTAGGTGGGATACAAATTTGACATGACTATCAGACCAGCCATGATCATATTAAATGGCTGAGCAGGCTCAAGGGGCCAAATGGCCAACTCTTGCTCCTTGTTCATATGTAAGAGCAATCAGATATTTCTAAATTCATCAAAGCAATAGTTTTAGAATTCTGTGTGCAGTTTTATGCATCACATTATAGAAAGGACACTGAAGTCAGCTTGGATCTATCAGGATATTGCCAAAAATGAGGAACTGTTGTTGTAAGAAGGCATTTAAGATACTGAAACTATTTTCATTTGATGAGAAAAGATTTACACGAGATAGAAAAGTCATTTTAAGATTTATGAAAAGATTTTTCAGTGAATAGAAAAAGAAAGTAGGCTTTGGGAGTCAGGATTATCATTCATATAGAATTGTCCGTTAAACTGAGGAGAAATGTGAGAAGGAATTTCTTCACACGGAGTATTGTTGAGCATGAAAAGTTTCACTACAGGAAATGGTTGGGGGCGATGGTATTTCTGCCTTTAAAGTGAAGAATAGACAAACCTGTGAAGCAGAAGAAGATGAAGGACAAGGAGAGTTAGGATTATTTTTACATTACACCAGTAAAAATTATAAACATGATGGACCTAATAATTTCCTTCTGTGCTGCATTATAGTCCTACAGGCTGTGCGCCAGTCACTCCAAGTGCTGCTCTGTTATATATTGAGGGCGCAAGAATCAATTTTATCAATTTATCTTGCCTAATGTCTGTTTGGCGTACGCGATAATCTCATTGCTAATCTATTTTAAATGCATCGTGTCCAAATGCTTCGTTGAACTTGAACAAGGGAACAAAATGTTAATTAAATACTTCAAAAAAGCAGGGCTGACCAACCAATGTTGCTGCATCAATTTGTATCCGATGGTGCCAAATCATTCGCAGAGATCATCCCAATATTTCTCCTTTTTCAGAAGTTTGGTATGTCAGTTTAATTGTGTGCGTTCATCACTGTGACTTTCAAGTATGGATAAGCAAGTTCTGAAAACCATCAGCCAAGTATTGATAGTATTGATGATAGCACCTCCCTCTGCGACTGGATCCTGAACTTCCTAACTCACAGACCACAATCAGTAAGGATAGGCAACAACACCTTCTCCATGATCATCCTCAACAGCGGTGCCCCACAAGGCTGTGTTCTCAGCCCCTACTATACTCCTTATACACCTAAGACTGTGTGGCCAAATTCCCCTCCAATTCGATTTTCAAGTTTGCTGACGACACCACCGTAGTGGGTCGGAGATGAGTACAGGAATGAGATAGAGAATCTGGTGAACTGGTGCGGCAACAGTAATCTCTCCCTCAATGTCAACAAAACAAAGGAGATTGTCATTGACTTCAGGAAGCGTAAAGGAGAACATGCCCCTGTCTACATCAACGGGGACGAAGTAGAAAGGATTGAGAGCTTCAGGTTTTTAGGTGTCCAGATCACCATCAACCTGTCCTGGTCCCCCCATGCCAACACTATAGTTAAGAAAGCCCACCAACGCCTCTACTTTCTCAGAAGACGAGGGAAATTTGCCATGTCAGCTACAGCTCTCACCAATTTTCACAGATGCACCATTGAAAGTATTCTTTCTAGTTGTATCACAGCTTGGTATGGCTCCTGCTCTGCCAAGACTGCAAGAAACTACAAAAGATCGTGAATGTAACCCAATCCATCACGCAAACCAGCCTCCCATCCATTGATTCTGTCTACACTTCCCGCTGCCTCGGCAAAGCAGCCAGCATAATTAAAGACCCCACACACCCCGGACATTCTCTCTTTCACCTTCTTCCTTCGGGAAAAAGATACAAAAGTCTAAGGTCACGTACCAACTGACTCAAGAACAACTTCTTCCCTGCTGCTGTCAGACTTTTGAATGGACTCACCTTGCATTAAGTTGATCTTTCTCTACACCCTAGCTATGACTGGAACACTGCATTCTGTACTCTCTCCTTTCCTTCTCTATGAATGGTATGTTTTGTCTGTATAGCACGCAAGAAACAATATTTTTCACTGTATGTTAAGATGTGACAATAATAAATCAAATCAAAGGATGTCTTCACCCATCTTAGTCCTAGTAATGGTTTTCCATCTGGCAAGTCAGAAACAGATATGGAAGTGACTTTTGAAATTGTTCTAGAGTGTCAGCTTGCTAATCAAACGCTGCAGAACGGCCTACCAAACAATTTCCTGACACTTGGTTTAACTTTCTGTTTGGCAATCTAAACATTGGCACTGTCTGAGTTGTTCCCTTGAGGGAAAATTATTTTCATTCTCGTTCCATGATTTTTTTTTTGGAGCCATTGGAAATAAATCATTCCTGTGTTTCTCATTTCTCTTTGAAAAAAAAAATGATCACAGCAGGGTAAAGAACCCTGATTTAAAGAGAGGGCAAGTGTAAAATTAATCAGCCGAGTTTTTCAGTAGGTACACAGGACAGAGCCAAATATTGCAGATGCTGGAAATCTAAAATAAAACAAGAAAATGCTGGAAAGACCTCAGCAAGTGGAGAGAGGGATTGACTTATTGTAACTGCTTCATCATCATTCATTAGGCTGAAAAATTGGCCTGGATTTTTAAAGTGCCGACAGGTTAGACCTGAGGGGGATGGGCTTTGACAATCATCATTCCAGTGGCCCCCTTCACAATCTCAATTCCTCTGAAACAGTTTGAAATTTCAGTGAACCCGAAACAGTCTGATACATGTCAGTGCCTAGCTATTGAGTTCATTGTGGGTCCATTTGAAATGTTATTTTTATATATTGATAAGGTAACGATGATAGACCAACTGACACCTGGTCCAGTGCTGTGCCTCCAATTTGTTTGAATAGCTACTTTCGCCCATTCTCCAGCCACCTGATCCCATCAGCAAAGTAGCAGCAGCCCCTATCATGGCTGACATTTACCATCGCCAATGGCATCAGGCAGGCAGCTCACGCTTCCTGGAGACGCTGGACCTAAAAACAGCATGGTGATAACAAGGGGCTGGGGTCGGGACCTCAAATTCATCCATGTGCTAGGTTCCCAACCCCGCATTGAAAACCTGGGCCATTAACTTTGTTTCTCTGTCCACTGATGCTGCCCGCCCTGCTGAGTCTTCCCACATTTTCAGGGATGGATTACATTTTCTTTAAAAGCTGACAGTCTTTGAAAACAACATCACAGTTTTCCAAGAACTTTTGAACTAGTGCTGATTATGTTCTCTGCCAAGAGTGAATATTCTCACCATGGTGGCTACTTATTTATTACTTTCACGTGAGCAAAGCTAAACACATTTTCCCCAGTCCTCTGTACAACCTGTCCACATTTTGCATGCTGCTGATATAAAAATCTGATGAAGGAAGTAGCGGTTTGTTTATTCATGTGCCCAGTTCACAGTGAAGCCCTTAAACTAGTTTTGATGAGATTTAAAATGCATGAAGATGAGAGAGTGCCATGCTGAGCACAGAGCAGCTTAATCGTTCATTACCTTATTAGTTCCTGTAATGGACGGAATGCTAATGATTTTAAACATCCAGGAAGGGAAGCTCGATGTCATCATGCACGTTGCTCTTGCCTTTTAACTGGACTCACTGTAAGCAATTCTCTCATGTGCTTGTGTGCGTAGAATTTAATAATCAGATTTAATTACAGGCCACACGACTGCGGCTTTCAATTGTCAAGGCCCTCTGACTTATTACGCGCTTCTCAGCCATTTGATACAGGCATCTGATCAGTGAGGAGAATGTGCACAGCCAGACTGGCAGAGAAAAGTCGAGAAACCCATCCGATCAAACCCATGCAATTTTGTGGTTGATTATTTAGCAAATTTACCATGGATCGGAAGGTGATGGGAATCAGTCCATCAGTAGCAGTGGGCCTTCAGGTACCTTCCATTCACTATTATCACTAAGGAATAGGGCAAAACAGAATAAGGTGACACACAATAGGTACCCAAGTGTGTCAAGGGAGTAGCAATCAGACTGAGGCTTTGGGATAACGTCATTGAGTCAGTACCAGGACCTGTTTGTAACACATTTCTCAGCAACACAAAGTAACTACACTCCAAAAGTGCTTCATTGGCTATAAAATGTGTTGGGACATTCTGAAGTCATGGGAAATGCTGCTTTGAATGCAGGAGACACTATCTTACCTGCCATTCATGCCACGCTCTCGCTGCAGCGAGGTCAGAGATTGTTGTGGCCAACAAAATCTCCGTTCACTGCAGCGAGATGGGACAATCCCACTGGCATGAACGGTGGTAAGATTCCAGCTGGGGCGTTTCTTTTCTCTCTCTCAGTACTGTGACGGGACAACAGCTATGAAATATTTCTCAGCACCTATTATTTAGGATACTGGACTTTATAGGCCTGGTTTTATATATGGTTAGCCAACCAAAGGAGGATAATATTCCTCTGCTGCATGTTGCGACATTGTAAATGTGCATTCAGTATGATGGTAAATATTTTAAAGGAACACATTTATTATTTCGCCAGGAACACTGCATTATGTATGGCCCTTTTACATATGGTCCCAGAGGATTAAAGGGGAGGAGGTGCTCGCTGTCTTGAGGCAAATCAGAGTGGATAAATCCCCAGGACCGGACAGGGTATTCCCACGGACCTTGAGGGAAGCTAGTGTTGAACTTGCAGGGGCCCTGGCAGACATATTTAAAATGTCAGTATTCACGGGGGAGGTGCCGGATGATTGGAGGGTGGCTCATGTTGTTCCGTTGTTTAAAAAAGGTTCCAAAAGAAATCTGGGAAATTATCGGCCAGTAAGTTTGACGTCAGTGGTGGGCAAGTTATTGGAAGGTGTGATAAGGGATAGGATCTACAAATATTTGGATAGACAGGGACTTATTAGGGAGAGTCAACATGGCTTTGTGCGTGGTAGGTCATGTTTGACCAATCTATTAGAGTTTTTCGAGGAGGTTACCAGGAAAGTGGATGAAGGGAAGGCGGTGGATGTTGTCTACCTGGATTTCAGCAAGGCCTTTGACAAGGTCCCTCATGGGAGGTTAGTTAGGAAGGTTCAGTCGCTAGGTATACATGGGGAGGTAGTAAATTGGATAAGACACTGGCTCAATGGAAGAAGCCAGAGAGTGGTTGTGGAGGATTGCTTCTCTGAGTGGAGGCCTGTGACTAGTGGTGTGCCGCAGGGATCGGTGTTGGGTCCATTGTTGTTTGTCATCTATATCAATGATCTGGATGATAATGTGGTCAATTGGATCAGCAAGTTTGCTGATGATACAAAGATTGGAGGTGTAGTGGACAGTGAGGAAGGTTTTCAAAGCTTGCAGAGGGATTTGGACCAACTAGAAAAATGGGCTGAAAAATGGCAAATGGAGTTTAACGCGGACAAGTGTGAGATATTGCACATTGGAAGGACAAACCAAAGAAGAACGTACAGGGTAAATGGTAGGACTCTGAAGAGTGCAGTTGAACAGAGGGATCTGGGAATACAGGTACAGAATTCCCTAAAAGTGACGTCACAGATGGATAGGGTCGTAAAGAGTGCCTTTGGTACATTGGCCTTTATAAATCGGAGTATCGAGTATAAAAGTTGGAGTGTTATGGTAAGGTTATATAAGGCATTGGTGAGGCTGAATTTGGAGTATTGTGTACAGTTTTGGTCACCTCGTTACAGGAAGGATGTAAATAAGATTGAAAGAGTGCAGTGAAGGTTCACAAGGATGTTGCCGGGACTTGAGAAGCTGAGTTACAGAGAGAGATTGAATAGGTTGGGACTTTATTCCCTGGAGCGTAGAAGATTGAGGGGAGATTTGATAGAGGTGTATAAGATTTTGATGGGTATAGATAGAGTGAATGCAAGCAGGCTTTTTCCGCTGAGGCTAGGGGAGAAAAAAACCAGAGGGCATGGGTTAAGGGTGAAAGGAGAAAAGTTTAAAGGGAATATTAGGGGGGGCTTCTTCACGCAGAGAGTGGTGGGAGTGTGGAATGAGCTGCCGGATAAAGTGGTAAATGCGGGGTCACTTTTAACATTTAAGAAAAACTTGGACGGGTTCATGGATGAGAGGGGTGTGGAGGGATATGGTCCAAGTGCAGGTCAGTGGGACTAGGCATAAAATGGTTCGGCACAGACAAGAAGGGCCAAAAGGCCTGTTTCTGAGCTGTAATTTTCTATGGTTCTAACTCTCACCTGAGATGCAAATACCCAGTCCATTTAATGTCACTGGGAAACAATGACACTCATCATTAATATTAAGGCTAGTCTTCAGGACAAGAGAATTGGAAAATTACCAACCAATTTTAATAGACCCAATCTCAGAAAGGGCTATCATCTTATAATTTGCATCAGGTATAAAATACTGCAACTACAAGGGGGAAGCAGAGCTGTCGTGGTATTGTCACTGAACTAGTGATACAGAGACCTAAGGTAATGCTCTGGTGATCTGGATTTGAATCTCACCAAGGCAGATGTTTGAATTTGAATTCCAGAATTAAAAATCTAAAGATGACTATGAAATCATTATCAATTGGCATAAAAACCCATCTGGTTCACTAATGTCCATTAGGGAAGGAAATCTGCCGTGCTTACCTGGTCTGGCCTACAAAGAACTCCACATCCACAGTAATGGTCTTAAATGGCCTAGCAAGCCACTCAATTCAAGGACAATTAAGGATGGGCAATAAATGTTGGTCCAGTCATTCATGCCCACATTCCATGTGTGGTGAACCATTGTTGGGTCCCACCAGGTAGAGCTGAGCCATGGTCTGGCCAGTACTATGAGTCTGTAGATATGTTACTGTTGAGGTTAGGGTTGGGCTGTTCTACCTGTTAATATAGTCCTATGGTACACCCCAGTTGGCTCTGCCCCCTGGGAGGGGTATAAAGGTCACTGCTCTGCCTGGTGACCCTTTAGTCTGGGATCGTATACTGTATATAGTAGCTCTGTTATTGTTGGCAATAAAAGCCTTTATTTCCTGAGTACATCCAGCCTCTCGTGTGTTATATCGCGCATCAATTTTATTGCCAACAAGTAAATTTTTTTTTTGGAAAAAAAAACGACAAAAGAAAACATGGAGCAAATGCTTAAACCCGAACGGCTTACGTTGGACCCACGTGCGGCGGGAGCATCGAACACTTTCGACCACTGTTTGAAGTGTTTCCAAGATTACCTCGATGCCTCCACAGCGGTCACCGACGACGCCGACAGACTCCGGGTCCTCCACGCGAGGGTAAGCGACGCTGTATACCTAGCGATCCGTGGGGCCACCGACTACAAAGGGGACCTCGAGCTTCTCAAGAAGCGATACAACAAACCGCCGAATGAGATCCATGCTCGATACCTTCTAGCCACTCGACGGCGGCAGCCCGGCGAAACGATGGAACAGTATGCGTGCGGGCTTCAGCAGCTAGCCAGAACCTGCAACTGCAAGTCAGTGTCGGCAGACCAGTACATGAACGACCTAGCTCGAGATGCGTTCGTGGCGGGAATCGGCTCGTCGTACATCCGCCTTCGGCTGTTGGAGCAAGGTAACCTTGATCTCACTAAAACCATAGAGTTAGCTGACACTCTAGAAACGGCCTCCAAAAGGCTGGCGATGTACCCCGACGACCACGTGGAGACAGTGTGGCAGGGGCAGTCGCAGACTCCACTTCATTCAGCGGGACCGAAAAACTGCGCGATTGCGTTCCCAGCCTCGGACCTGACGAAGGCAGCAGCTCCAGGTGGCCCGCGGTGTTACTTCTGTGGGGGGGTGAAACACCCTCGGCAGCGATGTCCAACTAAAGCGGTGTTGTGCTCCGCCTGCGGCAAGAAGGGGCATTATTCCAAAGTATGCTGGTCCAAATCTCCATCCAAGAACAGCAGTGCGGCGTGTGACTCCCCGGAGCCGGCCTCCTTGTCTTCTGCGTCTTCAAGGTCTTCTACCATGTGCGATTCCAGGACGTCGCCATTCCGAACAACGGAGTCGCAAGACACGTGCGACCTGCAGGGGCCGCAGGTTTTGGCGCCACCGTCCACATGCGACCTATGGGGGCAGCCATTTTGGTTGGCACCGACCGCGAATGACCAGCAGGGGTCGTCATCAACCATCTCAGCTGCCTGCAGTTGCAACCACGAACCAACGGTGGCATCGATCATCCTGGACCAGGCCAAGCCTCACAGACTCGACAAGTCCATGATGGACATACAGGTAAACAGACGCCCGATTTATTGTTTGTTTGACAGCGGGAGCACAGAGAGCTTCATTCACCCTGACACCGTGAAGCGGTGTGGTCTCCAGATTCGGACTGTCAAGCAGACAATTTCGATGGCGTCAAGGTCCCGGTTTGTCACCGTGCTAGGGAGCTGCGTGGTCAATCTGACGGTGCAGGGCACGGTTTACGATAACTTCAGGCTCCTTGTGTTACCGCACCTTTGCGCGCCAATACTCCTAGGACTAGATTTTATGGTCCACTTGAAGAGTGTAACCCTGCAGTACGATGGGCCACTCCCTCCGCTTTCAGTGGGAGACCCGCAGCCTCTAAATTGCCCAACGCGCTCCACATGTAGTCTCTCAACGCTTAGGATTACCACACCCTCCCTATTCCAGAATCTCGTGCCAGGCTGCAAGCCCATCGCAACAAAGAGCAGGCGTTACAGCGCTGAGGATCGGATCTTCATTCGATCTGAAGTTCAGCGGCTCCTCAAGGAAGGGAGGATCCAACCTAGCGCTAGTCCTTGGAGAGCGCAAGTCGTGGTGGTTAAGAATGGGAACAAACCCCGGATGGTCATAGACTATAGTCAGACCATTAACAGATACACGCAGCTGGATGAGTATCCCCTCCCGCGCATATCTGACATGGTCAACCAGATTGCGCAGTACCGGGTGTTCTCCACCATCGACTTAAAATCTGCTTATCACCAGCTCCCCATTCGCCCAGAGGACCGACAATACACGGCCTTTGAGGCGGATGGTCACCTGTACCATTTTTTAAGGGTTCCTTTTGGTGTCACGAATGGGGTCTCGGTCTTCCAGCGTGCTATGGACCGAATGGTGGACCAGAACGGGCTGCGGGCTACCTTCCCGTACCTGGATAACGTCACCATCTGCGGCCATGACCAGCAGGACCACGATGCCAACCTTCTTAGATTCTTACGCACTGCATCTTGCCTGAATCTGACCTACAACAGGGAGAAGTGTGTATTTCGCACGCGCCGCCTAGCTATCCTCGGATACGTGGTGGAAAACGGCGTCCTTGGCCCTGATCCAGACCGTATGCGTCCTCTCCTCGAACTTCCCCTGCCCACTAGCGTCAAAGCACTGAGAAGATGTTTAGGCTTCTTCTCATACTATGCACAGTGGGTTCCCAATTACGCGGACAAAGCCCGTCCGCTCATCAAGTCTACCTCTTTTCCCTTTGCAAGAATAAAAGCCGACATCACGAAAGCCACGATGCACGCTATCGATGAGTCCATCCCCTTCCAGGTGGAGAGTGATGCATCGGATTTCGCCCTGGCCGCCACACTTAACCAGGCGGGCAGGCCCGTCGCCTTTTTCTCTCGCACCCTCCAAGGCCCTGAAATTCGACATTCGGCGGTGGAAAAGGAGGCCCAGGCCATTGTGGAGGCCGTTCGGCATTGGCGCCATTACTTGGCGGGAAAACGGTTCACTCTGCTCACGGACCAGCGGTCCGTGGCGTTCATGTTCAACAACACGTTACGGGGTAAGATCAAGAATGATAAAATCTTGAGGTGGAGAATCGAACTCTCCACCTAAAATTATGATATCATGTACCGTCCAGGGAAGCTCAACGAGCCCTCGGATGCCCTGTCGCGTGGAACATGTGCTAGTATGCAGGAGAATTGATTGCAGGCTCTCCACAATGACCTCTGCCATCCGGGGGTCACTCGGCTCTTCCACTTCATAAAGGCCCGGAATCTACCCTACTCGGTGGAGGATGTCAGGTCCATAACCAGAAGCTGCCGGGTATGCGCGGAATGCAAACCGCACTTCTACCGACCTGACAGGCACACCTCGTTAAGGCCACTCGTCCCTTCAAAAGACTGAGTGTGGACTTTAAGGGCCCGCTTCCCTCGACAGATCGGAACGTGTACTTTCTCAATGTGGTTGATGAGTACTCACGATTCCCTTTTGTCATTCCCTGTTCTGATATGACCGCTGCCACGGCTATCAAGGCATTTCATGATCTTTTCACCCTGTTCGGCTACCCCTGTTATATCCACAGCGATAGGGGCTCGTTGTTCATGAGCGATGACTTGAGGCAATACCTGCTCTCATATGGGATTGCCTCTAGTAGAACCACGAGCTACAACCCAAGGGGTTAGGGACAGGTCGAACGAGAGTATGCTACAGTCTGGAAGGCTGTCTTACTGGCGTTGAGGTCTAAAGGTCTTCCAGTCTCCCGTTGGCAAGAGGTACTCCCTGATGCGCTCCACTCCATACGCTCACTCCTGTGTACGGCAACCAACGCTACTCCTCATGAGAGAATGTTTTCATTCCCTAGGAAGTCTTCCTCTGGGACCTCATTACCGTCTTGGTTGACGTACTCAGGACCTGTCCTCCTGCGGCGACATGTTAGGACCCGCAAGTCCGACCCTTTGGTTGAACAGGTCCATCTCCTCCACGCCAACCCTCAGTATGCCTACGTGGCATATCCTGACGGGCGAGAGGACACGGTCTCGATTCGAGATCTGGCGCCAGCAGTGGGCTTGGAAACCCCTGTCGCTCCCACACCTCCTGTTAGGGACCCCCCAACCATTTTTTCCCCTCCTGACACGGCACGGGCAGTATCGGGACCACCACTTAACCCTCTTACGCCCGTGTACAGCTTGCCTGAGTCCAGGAGATGGTCGCCACTTCAAGGCGTGCCCGAGTTCAGTGGATTGTCACCACCTCGTGGTATTCCGGCCCGTGAGGCACTGGAGGAGTCGCTGGACACCGCCTTGGAGAGAACGTCACCGCGATTGCCAGAACCGGTGTCATCGCCGGTGTTGAGGAGGTCACAGCGACGGTGCGGTCCCCCAGACCGCTTGAACTTATAGACAAATGAACAATTGTTCTGTGTTTTGTATCCTGCCGGCCTTTGTTTTCAAAGGAGGGGTGAATGTGGTGAACCATTGTTGGTTCCCACCAGGTAGTGCTGAGCCATGGTCTGGCCAGTACTATGAGTCTGTAGATATGTTACTGTTGGGGTTAGGGTTGGGCTGTTCTACCTGTTAATATAGTCCTATGGTACACCCCAGTTGGCTCCGCCCCCTGGGAGAGGTATAAAGGTCACTGCTCTGCCTGGTGACCCTTTAGTCTGGGATCATATACTGTATATAGTAGCTCTGTTATTGTTGGCAATAAAAGCCTTTATTTCCCGAGTACATCCAGCCTCTCGTGTGTTATATCGCGCATCACCATGAATAAATACAGATTCTTTTTTTTAAGATGAAAAGTATTGAAAGGGGAGATGATGAAGGAAAGATTTTTAAAAACGACGGACAAAATGTGGCAAAGAGCTGCTACCCAAAAGCACATTGTTTGTGAGGTGGCTGTAAATCTCACTGATCCCTCATCATCAATGCCTTCCCACCCTCGGTGATGCCGTGCGACTTCTAATTCCTTACCCCTTGATTTATGTTCTCAATGTTCTTTTGTCATCAGTAAGCATTTCAGGAGATCCATTAGTTAAATGAATGCCTTCTGCCCTGTGCTAGTGAACAACATCTGTACTTATTAATACAATAATGAAAAAGAATTGAAGGCTAACAATCTGCCTTTCTAAAATATTGAAATAAATAAAAGTCAAAACCCTTGCGTATGTTTTGTAAAGTTGCCATACATTGGTCACACTTTGCTTTGGGGAATAAACTGACATATTGATGTTAATTGGTACAAGCTAAGAGTAAGCTGGGAGCTGCATGCTTTAGGGATCAAGGCAATTTGTTGGTGTCCTTCATGGTTAGTTGAGTGAGGGAATGTTGTGAGCTTTGATGTCAGCCTTTTAATTGATCATAACTTTACCCTTCAAGTGACCAGACCAGGTCACAAGTTCTCTTAAACAGTTGTTTTAATCAAGCTGTAGTGAGGCCTCTGAAATGTCACAGGTCAGAGCCTATAACTATCCAGAGCCCAGAATTCAGAAATACATAAGCAGTTATAGTTTCAAATTTGATTACAAGTAATTAGTATATACCAATCGAAGTATAGGAGTTATCTTTATCCACTTGCAGTTACAGACTAAGGTTACATCATTCATAAGATATTGATACTAAAACCAAGCACAATCATCTCACACTTGCTTAATTATAATATCCAATCAGCATGAAGACTTAATCATGTTAGTTGACCTAACCAATCATTATTACAAGTTATCACTGATGTCCCAGTTTGTATCTGCATCTGTGGATATCACTCCCTTTTTCCTGTTCCAGATGTATGATTTAATGAATTCTCTCAGAATAAAGACTTTGGTGCTTACCTGTGAGGACTTTTATAAATACCTTTTTTTTCACAAAGCAGAATGATGTGATTTTTAAACTTGTGTGATTACTAACCCTTTCAGGGTAGAAACTAGGATCTTGCTGCACCATGTTGAAGGTCTCATGGCCGAGTTAAACAGAACACTGCTCTTGACATTGCACAGAGTTGCATGGAATTTACAGCACAAAAACAAACCATCCAGCTCAACTGGTCTGTGTCAGTGTTTACACTCATATAAGCCTCCTGCCACTTGAATTCATCTTACTTCTCCAAACCCCACAACTGCTACTGCCCAGAAGGACAAGGGCAGCCTATTGAAATTGATTTGAAAACATATCGCCCTTCTTGTGGGTCGCTGGATCAAAATCCCAGAGATCCTCACTTAAAGTTACTGTGGGAGAAGGCGGCTCACTATCACATTCTCTAGGGCAATTAGGGATGAGCAATAAATGCTGGTCTTGCGAGTGATGAATAAAAATAAATCTAACCCGATCTACTTGTGACTGCAGACTCCCAGGTAGTCGACTGACTGCCCTGCCTGTGGAGCGGGATAGAGGATGTGGAGCGGGATAGAGGATGTCCGGTTGGAACAGGTTTCCAGGACGGGGCTGCCAGCTGCCTCAGGCAGAACCCATTCATTTTCTGCACGGACTGAACTCTGTCCACAAGCGCTGCAAGCTGGATGCCACTAGGAACTGAACAGAGTCCCACACATTTCACATGGTGCATTTATGTACCCTGGACGTAGAAGACTTTTAATCCCATCAATCTAAATGGGATTTAAATTCAGGTCACAGAGGCGAAAGGTCAGTCTCGAACCCACTGCACCATTTCACTGAAAGGATTACTTTTATATGAACATACTGAATGTCTGTACACAAAGCCCATTTTCATCTGGCTGCTTTTTCATTTAATTTCCCATACAAACTGACACCATTTATGTTTATCTTAAATGGCGGTTCAACAGAAGAGATTGCCCAGGATTAAGTGACATATTATTTAATATTCCTATCATCCCCATGCCCTGAACTCATGTTTGACTGACAAAGGCAAAAAATCAAAAGGTGAAGCCCCAACATGATCTGGTTCTAAATCCAGGTACAACTTCCCTAATCACACCCGCCCACTTCAACACTCAAACCCTTCCGCCAGTCTCCAAACAGATTCTGACAATTCCCCAGGGAAGATGTTCCAATCCTCGCATCATGTTCAGTCCTTCCCTCAACAGGCTATTGTATACAGTTTATCAAATAGCTGCTTATTCTTTATTAGCTAATGTAACATTATGCTTGCAGAGTATGACATTTTGACAACAAGTAAAATTATGTCAGGTTGTGGGAGCAGAATGTGTTGGAATGGTCTTAAAATAAGACAAGTTTAAAGGTTAGCCTGATAGTCTTCCACTCATTCTTATCCCACATCCTGAACACATCCAGGATAAAACTGAGATTTAAAATTCCAGCAGCCACTCGAATGCTGTTTCAGATAATTTAGGTTTGAAATTAAAGACAGTGAGACAATTGGCTTTCAAAATGTCTGATTATGTTGAAGATGTCAGTGAATTTTCTTTTGAAGAGAACAAGTGCAAATGATTATTCTTGACAAAGAGAAACCGGAATATGGATCAGACAACTCTAGGGTTTGACAATATCAACACTGGTTTAATAAGAAAGAAATAAAAACTTGTGTTTATATAGCTCTATTACCTCAGGACCTCCCAAAGTGCTTTACTGGCAATTAACTACTTTTGAACTGTTGTCATAGTTGTCATGTAGAAATCACAGGATGCATAGCACGTTCCCACTAACATTGAGGAAGTAAATGACCAGATTGTTTTCCAGTATTAGTGACAGGATACCAGGGCACCAAAAAACTCCATAGAAAGCAGAACATCTTATCCAAAAGATGATAGCCGGAATTTTCCTGGCCCACTGCGCTGACCGGGAGACATCAGCGGGAGGCATTTTGCCAGTTGTGAGCCTCCCAAGTGCTTTTTTTTAGTGCAATCAGCTCCACGCCAAAAATTGGCGGGGAGGAGGGTGCATCAGGATTGGCCAGGGGTTGGGTAGATCGGGGCTGACCAGGAGGCGGGGAGATAGGGACTGGCCCGGGGTGGGGTGGTCAGGTAGGCCAGCAATGGGGGTGGGGGGTCGTGAAGGCCCCCGATTTTTGAGGTACTGCAGGGAAGGCTAGCGATTGGAGGCCAGCAATCGGGAGGCCAGTGATGAGGGGAATAGTGCGCATGCGTCGATCTCCGTTCTGACAGATCGGCACATGCACAGTGGCCCGCTCACACTGTGCTGCCAGCCTCTCCAGTGGGAATAGGCTCTGCCCCTGCTTTTCAGAGTGAATCATACTATGGCACTCTGCATTGCACAGTGTCATGGATTCGTTCTGGTAAGTACACCCAAAAAACGAGCAGGAAATACTCCCGTTTTCCAGCCCATTGGGCACTTATTTTTGTTTTTGGAGAATCGCGGCTGACATCTCTGTAGATGCTACATTAGACACTCCCTCAGCCCACGTGAGAGGCAGATGGGGCCTGATGGATGTCACAAACAAATAGGTGTAAGTTATTTTTAACCATCAGATTTGAATAAAAGCAAGGCCTTGCACTCCAGCATAGACACCCACGGGCAAATTGGGCTGTGTGGTGCCAAATTCTTAGGTGTCATGTGGCCTCTGAACAGTGGAAAATGGGTTTTGAGGTCCCCGCATACCAGTCCGTTGGGAAGTGCACCGGCAGCCATCTTGGTACACGCACACACCTAATGGCCACCAGCAGAATGCAAGGCAGGCAGATCATGATATAGAAAATGCTGGAAAAACTCAGCAGGTCTGACAGCATCTGTGAAGAGAAACAGAGTTAACTTTTTGATATCCAGTATGACTCTTCTTCAGAGCAGATTATGATGTCAATCAATAAGTAATACAGATATAATGCCAGCACTGCCATTTTGGAGCTCCAAGCTCCAGCCTGCACCCTGCCTTATCCTTCAACAGCTGAACAAGACGCTAATTAGTATGAAAGACAATTCCAACTGCACTGTTTAAATGGATTAAGATGTATTTTCAGGTCAGTTGCTGAATTATTTCTTCTGGCTGATAGTGCAGTTGCATGCTTTGTGGAGCTTTCCTGTATTTGCCTAAAGCTTAAACAGTCTACAGTATTAGTCTGCCTGGTTCTGAAGTGTTTTATTGTTAGTTTGCTAAAAGAAGTTAGAATCATAGAACCCTGACAGTGCAGAAGGAGGCCTTGTAGCCCATCAAGTCTGCACCAACTCTGACAGAGTATCTTACCCAGGCGGCCCTATTTCCACAACCCCACACATTTACCATGGCCAATCAACCTAACCTGCACATCTTTGAACTGTGGGAGGAAACCAAAGCACAGGAAGAAACCCACTCAAACATGGAGAGAATGTGCAAACTCCACACAGACAATCAGCCAAGGCTGAAATCAAACCCGGGTCTCTGGAGCTGTGAGGCAGCAATGCTAACCACTATACCATTGTGCCACCCATGAGGTTGTTTCGAGACATGAAGGGTCTAGTCTGTCTTCTTCTTGGAATTGAACATGATTCAGAGAATGAAGAAAGGCCACGTAGAACAGGGCAACATGCTGGAAGAAGGAGGGGAAAGAGGGAGCGATGTGTTCTCAGTAAGAGTCCATATCTGCTGGAGGTCTTTAGTGAGTAATTCTCCTGATTCAAATTCAGTGAAGAACAGTCTTTGAGACATCTTCTCTTGGCAAAAAATACTGTGACTGAAATCTATTAGCTGTTGCAGCCACAACTGCAACCTCAGAGCAGAGCAAGTGCAATGTTACATGTGGCTATCAAGGTAACTTTGGCACTGAACTTTAACCCTTCAGTTTCTGCCTGGTTGCTGCTGGAAATACAGGCAACACCTCACTGCTTGCAGTGCACTGCTACTTAAGGAGTATCACTGCTGAGGGTGCACCTACCCTGGAACAGGAAACCTAAAGAAGATCAGGGCCTTTTGTAATGACCTGCGGAGGTCATCACAGACAAGAGGGCAGGGTAGTTAACAGGTTGCCTCAAACCTCTGCTGCAGATGATGGCGGAAGCACCGAGACATAGTGGTTGGGTAAAATAAACTAAGAAGTATAAAGTTAACACTGGTGCCCAGAGTGTAGCAACCATTGCAAATAGTTATTGCATGTTGTAAATATATGAATCATTTCATTTCATGGAGGTCGCCTGGATTTTTCTTGCTGCTGCTGTGTTATTGCCTGGGTGCACTGGAATGTAGTTATTTTAAGGCCAGTACATCAAGGAACCAAGTAGGGAACAAACTACACTAGATCTGCAATGAGAAGTGGTTAATTAATAATCTTGTTGTACTGTTGGGTGATTAGGGAATCATGGCCATAACAAGATACAGGCCACAATTCACCCATCCCTCTGTGCTAATCTTTTAGCACAGTGGGCCAAGAGAATCACACATCGGCTCATTGGCGAGGTTTGCGCAAGCGTTCGTGCTGTGCTTGTGTCTCCCAGCACTGAATTCTCAGCGCAGTATGCTCCACACCGGAAATTGGTGGGGAGATATGGAAATGATTTAAATAATGATTTGAATAAATGGTTTCATTAATTTCACTCCAGCAGGGTTTAGAATAGCTCCCCACTTTCGGGAAACAAGCAGCCCGACCTCGCTGGAGTGAAGGGAGGCAATCGGGTCCCCCCAGGGTATTGGGTGGTGCCCTGAGGGCATGGGCACTCTGCCAGTGCCAGCCTGGGCCCCCTGGCAGTGCCAAGGGGGTGGGGCCTATTGGGGGTGGGCTGTGGGGGGAAATGGTGGGGGAGGGGTTCCTGCTGCCATTCTGCATTTGGATGGATGGGGGGGAGGAGGGAGACCAGCAATCAGGGCAGGCTGGGGGTGGTTTCCAGCGGGATTCTGCCGGGTGATAGAGTCTTTCGGGGGTGGAGGGGGTTCTGCCTGCGGGGGTGTCTGCACTGGGGGGAAAGGGTGAGGGGAATTGGCACTGTGGCGGGGGGGGGGGGGGGGGCGGCACTGGAGATCGGGGCGATTCAGGACCGGGGGGGGGGCATGATTGGGCCATGGGGGTGTTAGGGGGCAGCACTGATGGCAGCTAAAAGAGAAAATGCTGGGAAATCTCAGCAGCATCTGTAAAGAGACTAAAGAGCTGACGTTTCGAGTCCAGATGACCCTTTGTCAAAGCTCTTTTCTCTCCTTGCTGTCAGACCTGCTGAGATTTTCCAGTGTTTTCCCTTTTGGTTTCAGATTCCAGCATCAGCAGTAATTTGTTTTTGTCTGATTGCAGTTGTACAAGGCCTTGGTAAGACCACAGCTAGAATATTGTGTGCAGTTTTGGTCTCCTTACCCAAGAAAGGATATAATTGCCATGGAGGGAGTGCAGCGAAGATTCCCCAGACTGCTTCCTGAGATGGCAGGATTGTCATATGAGGTTAGATTGTGTCACCTAGGCCTGTATTCGCTGGAGTTTAGAAGAATGAAATGGATATCTTTGAAATATATAATATTCTGATGGGGTAGATAAGCTGGATGCAGGGATGTTGTTTTCCCAGACTGGGGCATCTACCTCAAGGAGTCACAGTTTCAGGATATGGTGTAGACAATTTTGGACTGAGTTGAGGAGAAATCTCATCACTCAGAAGGTGTTGAACCTGTGGAATTATCTACCACAAAAGGCAGTGGAGGCCAAGTCACTGCATGTATTTAAAAAGGATATAGATAACTTTCTAGACACTAAAGGTGTCAAGGGGTATGGAGAGAGTGAAGAAATATTAAATTGAGATAGAGGATCAGCCATGATCACATTGAATGGCAGAACATGCTTGAGGGGCCGAATGGCCTACTCCTGCTCCTATTTTCAACTATGAACCCTGTGAGAGGGACATTTCAAGCCAATGAATCTGTAATGGCTGTGCTGTGTTGTGTAACTGACAGATAATGGTAAATTTAGAGAAATAGTCACAACCAAGAAATCAGCTCCACAGATGCTGAAGAGATCAGTTGCAATTCTGGCTCATAGATATGTGGCTACATTGTAGACACATAATGGAATAATGTAATGTAATAATGGGTTTTTGTAGTGACTTGGCATGTAGGCTTGGCATGCTCACATTCACTCATTGTTGCTTTGATGTCTTGGTTCATTACTGGCCAGTATACTGTTTCTCTATTCACTCTCCTGGTTTGATCAACCCCTTCTACACTTGATGCGATTGCCACTGGGCACAGAGTTGAAGGGATTCAGGAATAAGGACGTGCATGCCTTTGAAGATAACCTTCGTCAAAATGGTCTTATAGCCTCCAGAATGTCCTGGTAGGACTCTGGCCATCCACCACTCATGGTCTACCAGAATTATTCAATATGGGATCATTAGGATGCTTCCTGTTGCAATTTCAGGCATTTATACTGCCCAATATTCATGAGGTTAATGTGTAAGATATCTTCTGTTTTGGCATAGATGAGATGTAGGGAAATATCTGCAGTTTTGAATGGGTTGGGTAACCTAAAGTATCAAATGGAATTCCCCTACTTGCAGCATATGTCACAATCATAGCCTTGTATTTTGACGAGTAAGTGCTGTAATCTGGGATGTGCACTAGTTAACGGTTTATGCTAGATCATCTCAAGCCATTTATGGTTGATTTTCACAATAAGCCTTTTTCCAAATCAGTTTCTGTGGAAAATTCCAGTGTTCCATTCCAAAATCAAATGTGAGGGACTAAGGCCTCACACTGTATATTTTTTTTATAAAATATGAATATATAGATACGGTCATTGTTAGATCTAAGTGTTAGAACTGAACAAAGGCCTCAAAAATATCTGGAACTGTGTGATGTGACCCTTGAGCAAAAGACAGGAAAACTCGTTATCTCTGAGGAACTACTAATGACCCCCTGTGGACTGTACAGCCTAACTTTAAAGAGAGCTATATAAAGGCATATACAAATACATTTAAAAACGCAGACTGGCCAGAATGACATGGATCATCTACTAAGACAAAGGCCCCACAACCTTGCTTTCAATTCATAATGGCTAGGATTCTTTGGAATCCAGTCAATGGATACATACCTTCATCAAGGATAGTGGAGAGGTGGGAGTCATGCAACATTGGCCATTGGCTTTTGGAACAGATAATATTGCCTTGCTGAACTGCATAGCTCAATCTGCAGGTTAATATCTGACAAGTAGGCCACATTGAAAGAGCTCTGGTCTAGGTTTAACATAGAATCATAGAAACACTACAGTGCAGAAAGAGGCCATTTGACCCATCGAGTCTGCACCGACCACAATCCCACCAAGGCCCTACCCCCATATCCCTCCATATTTTACCCACTAATCCCTCTAATCTACGCATCTCAGGACACTAAGGGTCAATTTGAGCATGGCCAATCAACCGAACCCGCACATCTTTGGACTGTGGGAGGAAACCGGAGCACCCGGAGGAAACCCACGCAGACACGAGGAGAATGTGCAAACTCCACACAGACAGTGACCCAAGCCGGGAATCGAACCCAGGCCCCTGGAGCTGTGAAGCACAGTGCTAACCACTGTGCTACCTTGCCGCCCCTGTCCCCATCTGTCCGCCATCTGTCCCCATCAACCCTGCTTCTGTTGGGAGTTCTGTACCATCACCTGATTCATCCGTGCATGAGTCAACATCACCAGAAAAGTGAATTATCCAGCATCAGTTTTCAACCCACTGAACTCAGAGAAGGAATACCTCATTGGACTTTGATTTTGGACTCTGGAACCCATGTGAACTAAAATTTATTTTCTCCACGGTCTCGGTATTGTAAATCCTTCTTTTCTCTATCGCTGTCTTTACTGTCTGAGTGTGGAGGTGACGTTGCGACCCTCCTTGTGCGTCTTGAGAGTGTGCAAATAAATTAACCCTTTGCATTCATCCTACCTTTTGTGGGGTCATTACGAGAAATGTAGATCAGGCAAAAACCGAGGGGTTGGGAAATATACCATCGCTTATAAAAAGGGAAAGAATTTAAAGCACCTTTCAGTTTATGAATGGGTGGTGAGGAGAAATTCGTGCTTCTTAAATTAACCCTCTCCTATCCATAACAAAAGGCTTATGTTTTCTGTTCAAATTTTGAACAGTTGGCTTGGGCTGTTGATATACTTTTGGGAGTGTAAGTGACTGGCTTCCTCTTTGGTAGAATGAATTTTCCAAGGCATTTTTGTGAAGCATCAGCCTCTACCGTAGTTTTCTCTGCCGGGTCATAGATTTGAAGTCTTCATGGTTCTTCAGTCAAAGACTTCTTGAGCTCATCAAACGTGTGTCGATTATCCTCCTGCCAGATAAACGGCATTTCTTTCATCAGATGTTCTTGCAGATGTGAGTCTTTCAGTGCGAAATTTGGAATGCATTGTGGGAAGCCACTGTTTTATTACTTTTATTTTACTTTTTTATAACATTTTATAACAGTGTATTTGTCTTAACGTTTTCACATGGGATAAATCTTATTGAAGCTTCAAGTTTCACTTGTGCTGGGGTCATGTTACAATGTTTCAACATGTTGAGATGTGCTACTCTGCTTGTCACGTACTCATGAATTGGAGATGCTGGCGTTGGACTGGGGTGAACACAGTAAGAGTTTTAACAACACCAGGTTAAAGTCCAACAGGTTTATTTGGGAGCAAATACCATTAGCTTTCGGAGCGCATACTCACCAGTGTGTAATTTTGCTAACCTCAGCAGAAACTACTAATTCATGAATAATACATGACCAGAGGCCTGGACTAATCAGTATTGGCCACCTTGTGAACATGTTCAACTAACCAATGAATGTGAAGGGGGTGTTCTCTGAAATAATGTATAATGGTGACTGTAAGACAGAGAACAAGAGTAAGGGAGACTGGTGACATCATGTGTGAGAGAGAGAGAGGGTGGGCGAGACTGAAAAGCTGGTGAACATCTTGTAATGAGACATCTGAAGGAACTCCTAATAAACTCGTATGTTTGTACCAGAGACCACAAGGTGTCAGTGAATTCTTGAATCTAATGACACGGAGGATGAAAATTGAAAACATCTAAGCAATGATCATTTTATTTTGAGGGTTGGATGCTGTGCTAAATATGAAATGATCCATTTTGGATTGAGAAACGGAATGGCAGAGAAGTAGTTGAATGGAGATATTGGAAATTATTCGCCACGAATAGGAAAGAGGCAGTTAAATTCTGCAAACTCTATTTGAACTGCAGAAACCTGAAGCTTGAAAACTGGTTAAGCTTACTTAGTTACAAAGGAAATGTTGTAAGGCATAAGCACTTTTTTAGCCAGAGACCAATTAGATAATCCTACCTTGGATCTTAGGCTGGGACCAATGGACGAGAAGATACGTAATAAGCGACAAAGTTTGAACCAACAACGAGGAAGCAGCATATCTCAGAAAGATAAACGACAGGATGAGAATGAGAATTTCAGGACCAGCTGCACTGAAACTCCGGAGACTGACTGCGCAGAAGAGGAAGACCCTACGTTGGAAGATGTGGAAACAGCATCCAGAGGGAAGGCAGACGCCTGGCGAGCATAGCTCTTTTTCCCAGGTAATATCTCCCATATTCTGTGATTACTCAGGAATTGCCATGGAAACCATTGGGAGAGCATTTCAGACTGCATAGTTTTGATATGATTTATGTTGTACACTGCCTGACAACGATAAGTAATAAAGTGAATTACTAATAACGACAGGACTGCCTCCTCTTCTCTTTGTACCAAGCTGATAACCGTTGCCGGTAAGATACAGACAATAAAATGGTGACGTAAAAAGGGACCTGTGTATTCTAGTACACCAGGAGTTAGGAAGGCAAATGGTATGTTGGCCTTTATTGCAAGAGGATTTAAGTACAGGAGCAAAGATATCTTATTGCACTAGAGACCCAGAATCAGAGAGGGATCCAAATCAGTGACAGTGGGCTGGGGGTCACAGGGAGGATGTCTCTGTGAGGAGTAGAGGGGTGATGGGGTCTCTCAAATGGGCATTAATTGTCCGTTTAATGGCCTTGATTGGCACTGAGGCAGGAAGACCATCCGTGAGCCTTCCTGTCCAGACATAAATTGGGGCAGAGGCGGGAAGGTGATGGGGTCCCCACACCCTCTAGCCCAATTGAATATCTCCCTGCTTATATACTTGAGGAAAGGACATTAAATTCCACCCAGTCGATATGTAGCAACTGTAATTGTACTCTGGGACACTGCTGAGACAGTGAATGACAGCAATTTGGACGAGGAGAAGCTGCATCTCTATTCAGAACTGTAATGGATCCACAAAAGCCAATGATTCAGAAAGGGAAATGTTTCATTTATCCTCCAAGATAATGAATTCAGGGGATTCAAATTAAATTGACGTCTTCAAGAAATTTATATTTGCAGGGTACAACATGTTTTCTTGTCAAAAATAAGTATCAGATGTACAATCAAGTGAGTGCAAGATAGAATCTACTATTACAATCTACATGATTCAACTGTAATCAGTGTAACAACTATGTCCCGTAAAGTAATTCCCAATGACATCTCCATTTTCCTTAAAGCCTGAACTATTCATGACCAGGTATTCATCTTTCTCCTTTCAAATCAATGAATATATTGTTAACTGATTCTACTAAAGTAGCTACTTGTCTTGGATTAAAGCAAATGTTTTCTATCATCAGTCTTGTCTAGGATTCGCTGATGTGGAATCTGTCACCAAAGTCTTCAGCAACGAATCCTACTTATCGATCAGACCTGTCTTTCAGAACTTCACCATCTGAATTTTTGTTATGTGAGGGTATCAAAAGGATTCATAGGGCAAAAGGAGAGTAAGTAGATCAGTCGTGATCTAACGGAATGGCGGAACAGGTTCATAGAATGTGCTCCTGTTGCTATGTAAAGTTTATTTATTAGTGTCACAAGTAGGCTTACATTAACACTGCAATGAAGTTACTGTGAAAATCCCCTAGTCACCACACTCTGGCACCTGTTTGAGTACACTGAGGGAGAATTTAGCATGTGGGAGGAAACCGGAGCACCTGGAGGAAACTCACGCAGACACAGGGAGAACGTGTAAACTCCGCACAGACAGTGACGCAAGCTGGGAATCGAACCCGGGTTCCTGGCGCTGTGAGGCAGCAGTGCTAACCACTGTGCCACCATGGTGCCCAATTGACCCTCAGGTCAATTATGGGAGTAACTAGCACCACTGAACCCAAGACTAAATCTAAGGCAAGATCCCAAATTTGTAATGTTTATTTTGAAGGATATAAAAAGACTTTGGGCATAAAAAAGAACTAATAGGGGCTAAATTCAATGCCCCCCCCCCCAAAACATGACCAACCTGCGCCATTCGTTGCAAGGCAGACAGAAAACCAATGCCTGCTCATTTCAATTATTTCATGTGTGGATTGGCTGATTGCTTGAGCAAAGGGTCTTTATTGAGAATGGATAACCCCCAGTTAAAGCTAGCCTGCCCTGCTGAAAGGGAAGGTGCATTTGGCTTGGCACATGTTGGCAACCATGCAGGAAGTGGATCAGTGCTGTGAAACATAGACTAATAGCACAGCATGGGAACGAGTGGGCACCAAGGTTTTTGGATGCTCCACTGAGGGCCTGAGTGGAGGAGGTAAAAAATAGGAGAGATGTCTTCTATCTCTAGGGAGCAGGGGGCCTATTGAGAAGGTTGTGGGAGAAGATAACTATGGAGGTCAATGCCAAGAGTCAAGCAGCAAGGACCTGAATGCAGTGCCACAAGAAGTTCAATGACCTCACATGAGTGGTCAAAGTCAGTGAATGTAACTTTAAATGTTGCAACCTACCAACTGTACCACTATCCTCAGATACTTCAACCTCATCACTCAACTATTAACAAATTCAGTCAGAACTCAGACCAAGTATTCAAATACTCAACCTCACACACTTAAAACTATTGTGAGCCTCACATCCATATCTCACAATCTGTACACACCGTAAATTGCCCAACTATAGCAACCTTATCACTCAAACATATTACATGACAGTCAATCATATACTTTGTTCTCTCTTGTAGAACAAGGTGGCACTCAACCAGAGGAGATGTTTGGAGAGGGACAGGCAAACCATGGTGGTCTGGAGACAGTGGTGGGCACTTAGTGTCAACTGTGGCTCAGTTGGTAGCACTTCAACATATGGTTCAGAAAATTGTTGGTTCAAGTCCCACTCCAGGGATGACAAAAATCAAAGCTGACCCATTGATGCAGTACCCACTGTGCTGTCTTTTGGATGGATGATCCTATCTGCCTTTGCAGGTGAACATAAAATATTCCATGATGCTAAGAAGAAGAGCAGAGTTATGGATGGTGATCTGGCAAATAATTTACCCCTCAACCAACATCAGCATTTGCCCTTCTTCTCCTCCACCCTATTCCAGAGTCATGTCCTGCTTTATATATCCTCTGCTCACTCTGTATCTCAAGAAGAATGGCTACTAGTGCAGTCACATCTCAGTGCAAATGTTCTGTGCAGAAGAATTGAAGATAGGAAAAGTCCTTTGGCATCTACACCACAACAGTCCCTGTCAACTTTTGCAATTTGTGATAATTCTAAAAAGCAGCAAATACCAGAAGAAATCAACTAGCCACTCACCTGTAAGTAATGATCCCTTTAAGTAGCACTGATAGGGTATGGTGATACCATGGGTGGAATTTTACCAGATTGATATATGTCTAGCTAGTAAAAATGGGAGAGTTCCTGATCCATTTTTTTGGGTGAGTTTTCACTCCCAATCTTATGCACTTAGTCATTGAAAAAATGGTGTAGACTGTTTTTAGCTGCTGCAGGCAGTGCACTGAGCTTAATTTGCCAGTCAGCCTGTAGATGGAGCTACTGTGCATGTGCAAACCTCTGATTCTGCACACGCTCAGTAGCAACTGCAGGGGTCTGACAGACAGAGAAAGATCTGTCATGCCCCTGCTACTGCAGGCAGCCTCAACTAGTTCTCTGCACCCCCCCCACTACCCAGAATGTTTGGGCTCCCCTACCCTGATCCGATTGCAACTGCAGAGCGATAGCAGGCCCCCCCTCCCTCCACCAATCTGATCCCATTGCAGAGTGGCAGTGCCCCCGCCTCCCCAATCTGATCCCATTGCAGAGTGGCAGCGGGCCCCCCATCCCCAATAGGCCCTGCCCCAAAAACCCCACCCCCACAGGCCCTCCGCTCCCACCAGGCAGTGCCTAGGTGTCTGGTGGGCAGTGTGAAGGTGCCCGGTGGGCAATGGCAAGGTGCAAGAGTGGCACTGCCCAGGAAGCACCCCTCCCCCCCCCCTTTGCCCTCGGCCTCCCCAGATGGCCTCAATGGCCTCCGGTTCCACTGGCAAGGCCAACAGGACTGTTCCCTGTTCGGGCTTCCTCGCCATAGAGAACCTATTCCACGAGGCCATAAAGCCAAATGAGCCTGGTCGATTGAGCACTGGGTTCACTAAACACATGGAAATCATCATTATAATATATTTAAATAAATTATTCAGCCTCTCACCCATTTCTGGCAAGAGGGTGAGCTCGCCGGAAATCCGGCTCTCATAAAATCCCGAGAGCCGAGAAATCGGGCGCGATCCTGATTCCTCGGCTCTTGTGCAATTTTACCAGCTGGCTCTGCCAATCGATGGGTGGAGTGAGCTGGTAAAATTCTGCCCCATGTGTGTTGCTGCACACATATTCACCTGTGTGAGATGGACACAAGGGATTGGATGAAGCATTGAGCTCCAAAATGGCACCAGAGGCAGTGATTTAGCATTGTCCACTGACTGATGTAATGATTTGCCTACTCTGCATACTTGCAGCGGTCGTTAATTTGGCGGGTGTTTACATCAGCACCAATATGACACCCAGTGCAATTCACCTTGAAAGAGGGCATGTGTGACATGGCACCATTTTGGTCCCCAACCAGCAACCATTGTGCCCAAACAATGAATTTTCACATTGCCAAGTTCTTGCCGGTAATAGCCTTGGAAGTAACACTATGGAGGGAGTAAAATGGACAGGGAGATGAAGACAATTTGCTAAAGTGTGTATTGTGAACGGTGTAGCAAGAATATATAGCTCTTGCTGTGAACACAAACACCATAAGATATGGAAAAGAATGTTACATAGACTTTCAATCATAAAACAGATGCAAGAAGCTTTGGTTAAAGAAATAACCTCAGATCCTGATATCTTAGTGTTTCTGTTTATTGTGCGGCTTCAGTGAAATGCAGTCATTCTCCCCAATCTGTGTCCCGGATCTATTTCAACTGAGAAACACAACGTTTTCTCAAAGCTTTCATGGGTGACAAGAGAGATTATTAGCTTGTAAGTGTGACCTCTTAGTACTTGACAGTTAATCATTGTTTGGTAAATGAAGTAAAAATAAATGTAGATCAAGAAAACAGGTGCAAAACAGGCTGTCGTGTCGTGTTTGTGTTTGGAGAAGATTTCCGAGTTCAGAGAAATGCATTTTCTGACAAGAGATGTACAAGTCAGGAGTGTAGAGTAGGGATGGGGTGGGTGGATAGCGGGGGGAAGACTGAAAATAACCCAATAAATGTAAATGTTACTGATGCACCTTTTGTGTGCACTTGATGCTGTTGCGTATTAAAAAAAATCATCTGACAGTTAAAATAATCGAGAAAGAAGTTTGGCACAAACCCACAGATCGCTTGAACAGCACATTCCAGGCAGTCATTCTGCCCTGATATGCTGCAGAACGTAATGACATCCTTGTAAGTGGATTGGGCATTAGCTCATTTTTGCTCTTCTACCAAAGTTTTATGTTTAGGAGTCAGCCGGCCATAATCGTAGAATTTCTTTTTCAAATTTATCTATTAGTGTCACAAGTAGGCTTATATTAACACTGCAATGAAGTTACTGTGAAAATCCCCTAGTCGCCACACTTTGGCAACTGTTCAGGTACACTGAGAAAGAATTTAGCATGGCCAATGCACCTAAGCAGCATGTCTTTTGGAATGTGGGAGGAAACCAGAGCACCCAGAGAAAACCCACGCAGACACGGGGAGCACATGCAGTCTCGGCACAGACAGTGACCCAAGCAGGAATCAAACCCGGGTCCCTGTGAGGCAGTGGTGCTAACCACTGTGCCACCTTGCTGCCATTTACAGCACAGCAGGCGATTGTTTGGCTGATCGTTTCCTTGCCAACTCTCTGCAAGAGCAATTTAGCTAGCCGCACATCTCACTCTTCCCACAGAGCCCTGCATTTTTATCCCCTTCAGGGGCTGATCGAATTCCCCTTTGAAAGTCACAACAGACTCTCCCTTTCATCGCCCTTTCTGATGTTTTAAGATCATAACCACTCACTGCATTAAAAAAAGTGTTTCCTCGTGTTGACCTTGATTTTTTCACCTTTGATTTTGCTTCCTCTGGTTCTTGATGCTTCCAACAATGAGAACAGTTTCTCCCTACCCCTCATGATTGAATACCTCTTACAAGCATCCACTCAGCTTTCTCTTCTCTCCTGAGGGGTTTGATAGAGTGAATGCTGAGAGATTCTTTCCACTGGTTGAGGAGCCTAAAACTCAGGGCAACAGTCTCAGGATAAGGGTTCAATTATTTTGGACTGTGATGAGGGGAAAGTACTTCACTGAAAGGGTTGTGAATCTTTGAAATTTACTACCCCAGAAGGTTGTGAATTCTCCATTGTTACATATGTTTCAGTTCGGGATACAGATCTTTGGTCTCCCGGGGAATTAAGGGATATGGGGAGCGGGCAGGGAAATGCAGTTGAAGCCCAAGATCAGCCATGATCTTATTGAATAGCAGAATGGAGGTTTGACAGGCTGGTCTACAATTGATCCTATTTATTGTGTTCTTGTGTCCTAAGGAGAATAACCCCTGCTTCTCCAATTTAGCCTGATATCAGAAGTTCCTGATCCCTGCAACTATTCTCATAAACTTTTCTGCACCGACTCTGAAGCCTTCACATACTTTCAAAATGTGGTGCCCAGCATTTAACTCAACTTGTCAAGTGTTGTAGAAATTCAAACCCTGCTCCAAGCTTGCTACAATCCTATCCGTTGGGTGGGTTTTGTGCATTCATATATAATAATTTGTGGCCTTTTGCCTGGCATGGGACCAGATGACATTGAAATTAGTTCATGAGTATTTAAATCAACCTGGCCGAGTAGCGTAGCGGGAAATATAAGCTGGAATCAAAAACTCAAATTCCCGCCCAGCGGCTGGCAGGTCGTGAATCTCCCAGGCCTTTTTTTTGCGTAATCAACCTCACATCCAGGAATGGCACAAGGTTGATTTAAAAGCTCATGAACTAATTTCAATATCATTAGCGAGCTCCAGACGCTATTCTCCGGGCTCATCTGGCTCTCCGATCTTGTCGGTGAAGGTTCCCACCAGCAGGAATCACAGCTGGAGCCCAACAATGGGACCTGAGGTGATGACCTGCTCGTGGGACTGGAAACCATTGAGGCTCCCCAGGAGTTTGAGGGCAAAGGGGCGCAGTGCCCCATGGGCAGTGCCAGCCTGGCAGTGCCAGCCTAGGGCCTTGGCAGTGCCAAACTTGCATCCTGGTACTGCCCACTGGTCACCCTGGCACTACCAAGGGGGCAGGCCTGGTGGGGTGAGGCCTCGCAGGGGGTTATGCTAGACTGGGATGGAGCCAGGCGGAGGGGGGTAGGTGTTACGGCAGGGAATGGGGAACTCAGCATCGGGAGTGGGGCTGATGATTGGAGGTCAGGGCCAGCCATTGGGGTTGGGGGATGTTAACCGATCTCTCAGTATACTGGGAGATTGGTGCATGCCCGATAGCCCCCTGAGCACTCTGTTGCTGATCTCTCCAGCGGGTTTAGGCTCCGTCACAGACCCCCACTGGTGTGAATTGGCTGACAGCTTCTATATTGCACAGAGTGCCATAAATTCATGAAACTCAGCTTGCCCAAAAAACAGGCGGAAAAATCTCCCGTTTTCCCGCCAGTTAGACACTTTAATTTTCTTTGGGAAAATTGCCCCCGATATTACTGAAAAAGATAACAGACATCATTAGTGGAAATACAGGACAACATGTTGTGGAGAGAAATAAATACTCCATGAATTGAACATCACCACAAGTTACTGGTCAATATGTCCCATTCTGCCAAAGCTTCATGAAAATTTTTGTAGCCTCCCTGTGATTTCCATGCATGTTCCATATTTGCACATTAATTTCACATTAAACTGACCGCAGAGAGTTAAGTCTAGCTATTATCAGCATTGGTGTTAAATTAATCAACCTCTCTAGCCCATAAAACAAACAATTCTAAGTCTAAAATTTAATTCTCGCAGGCCATGAATTGTTGTTGAAGACATTAAGAGCATGACCACACTCAATGCAGTAAGGAGTCTAACAACACCAAGTTAAAGTCCAACAGGTTTATTTGGTAGCAAATGCCACTAGCTTTTTCGACACTGCAGACTCAATGAACAGGGTACGAAGCGAGATGCCTGGCTTCATCTAAATCTGGCCCATTATATTTTAGTACATTACTCCAGCGCTGGAATACTGTTTGTTGTTTGATTTTATTGTCCTTTCATTTTGAATTTCATTTCTCTTCACTTTTCTAATTTTCTATCCCTCAAGTCTACCCCTGGGTTTCTCCAATTGTAAACAAGTTCTTTCACCTGTTAGATATAAACTGTGTTCACTAGATTCTGGAAAGGTCCTACAGATTGATAAATAAACAAATGTAACCCCTCTATTCAAGAAAGGGAGAAGCAACAATTAGGAAAGAACAGGAAAGATCAGGCCAGTTAGTTTAACATCTGACATAGGGAAAATGCTGAAATTTATTATTCAGCAGGTAATAGCAAATTTTAGAAAATTTTAATGCAATTAGGCAGAGTCAACATGGTTTTGTGGGAGGGAAACTGTGTTTGACTAATTTATTAGAGTTCTTTGATGAAGTAGCAAGCAATGTGGGTAAAGGAGAACCTGTAGATGTGGTGTTCTTGGATTTCCAGAATGCATTTAACAAGATACCACATCAACGATTATAACACAAAATAAAAGCTCATGGTCTAGGGTGTAACATATTAGCATGATTAAAGGATTGGTTAGCTAACAGGAAACAGAAAGGAGGGATAAATGGATCATGTTTGGGTTGACATGATGTAACGAGTGGAGTGCCACAGGGATCAGTGCTGGAGCCTCAGTTATTATGATCTACATCAATTAATTGGATGAAGGGACTGAGTTCCTCAGCATATGATCCTAAGCCCGACTATCTTCAACTGCTTCAGCAATGTCTTCCCTCAATCATAAGGTCAGAAGTGGTGATATTCACTGATGACTGCACCATGTTCAGCACTCATCAGATACTGAAGCAGTCCATGTCCAAATGCATTGCACCCGGATAATATCCTGACTTGGGCAGACAAGCGGCAAGTAACATTAGTGCCACACACGTGCCAGGCAATGGTTCCTTCAACAAGTGAGGATCTAGCCATTGTCCCTTGACATTCAAAAGCATTATCATCACTCAATCCCCTACTATCAATATCCTGGGAGTTACCATTGACCAGAAACTGAACGGAACTAGCTAAATGAATACTGTGACTCTAAGAGTAGGTCAAAGGCTAGGAATGCTGTGAGGAGTAACTCTTCTCCTGTCTTCCCAAAGCCTGATTGCACACTATCAGTGCTACTCACAACTCCCTGAATACTGAAACAGCCCATGCTTGGCCTTATAAGTGGCAGGTAAGACTCATGACATTGCAGGAAATGATTATCTCCAACAAGAGAGAATCTAAACATTTCTCCTTGACATACAACAGCATTATCATCACTGAATTCCCCACTATCAACACCCTGAGGGTTACTGCTGACCAGAAAACTAACTAGACCAGCCAAATAAATATTGTTGCTGCAAGAGCAGGTCAAAGGCTGAGATGTTCTATGTTGCATAACTCATCTCCTGATTCCCCAAAACTGCCACCTACAAGGTGTAAGTCAGGAACTTGATGGAATACTCTCCACTTGCCTGGATGAGTTCAGATCCAACAACACTCAAGAAACTCGATACTATCGAGGACAAAGCAGCCCTTTTGATTTGCATCCCATCCATCACTGAAACATCCAATCCCTCCACCACTGGTGCACAGTGACTGAAATATACATCACCTACAAGATGCACTGCAGCAACTTATCAAGGTTCCTTTGAGAGCATCAACCTGCAACTTCCACCACTTTGAAGAATAAGTTCAGCAGTCGTATAGGAAACAACCACTTGCAAATTCTCTTCCAAGCCACATACCACCCTTCTAGGAACTATAGCACTGTTCCTTCACTGTCGCCAGGTCAAAACTTTGGATGTCTATTCCGAGCAGCACTGTGGGTGTATCTACGCCACATGGACTGCAGGTGTTCAAGAAGACAGCTCAACACCACCGTCTCAAGGATTATTACAGAAAGGCAATACATATTGGCCTTGTCATTGGCATCTACATTACATGAACGTATTAAAAATAACTTAAAATGAGCATGAAGGATGCTGCTTACACAACAGGGTCAGGCACTATGGCATGCATTGATTAAAGCAATGCATGTTCACCCTCCATTCTTTGACAATACGTAGGGCAAGAATAGACAATGAAGTATCTAGCAAAGTCCCCCTGGCTCCATCTGATTCCTCAGCCTGGTAGGTTTTTTAACATTAAGAATGTGACAGATAAAAGTATAATCAAAATTAAGCTATCCTAGGGAAGTTGACATTAAATTATCTGTATGAAGCTATATATATTCCTTCAAGCTCATTCTACATCTCTTTCTAACTGCAATGTTAGCAGTGTCATGTTTTACTTAACACAAATAAGTTATTTTGTAGGGAAAATACTTTATGAAGTAAATTCTCCTGCTCTCTTTTGGTGTGGTTATCCCATATTCTCATGTAACAGTACAAGCTCTATGCAAATTATTGATTAGACACTGATCTAGCATTGTGCTGGTAGTGCTGTTCTGTGAGGGACTCTTCCTCAGCCCACTGAGCTGGAAATCATTCTCCTGAAAATTGCCTGGAAATATTGAACATTCTTACTCGATTTTCTTCTTCTGAGAAACTCCAAAAAACATGTCAAAGGTCAGTTAATTGAAAAATCATTCCTGACACTGACAGTAAAACAGTTGATATAGAAAACTTCCTTCTAAAGATCCAAATAGAACAGGAAATGTCCAGCTTCAAAATGTCCCACAGAATTCTCCTCCTCCATCATCTCGCTCTTTTCACACTTTTGTTTCAATGGAGACTTTCTTATTCCGTTTTCAATCTGATAAGTATAAAGACATGAAGGGTATTACAGTGGTAGAAAGGATACTTGATACTTGAAAATACTAACTTTTGTGGTTTATAGATAACGTGTGGATTACAGGCAATTCAACTATATGACTTTTGTTATTATATACCCTGGCCATATAAGGGTTTTTCAGAGTTAAGTTCTGCTTCAGACTCAGTGCTGGTCAGTTGTTACACTCTACAAGATATCAGTGAAGTGAAATTCTACTTGGTGCAGGACTGGATGTATTGCCTCAGATATCTGTTATGCACCCTGTCCATTGTCCAGTGCCTTTGACTTCTGAATCCATCCATTGAAATATACTGATCCTCACCACAGCCCTGAAGTCACAGTGATATATTTGCATGGTTAGAATGAAAACATAACAACACCTAGTTGTTACTACACTAGTACATAGGAGGTCTTGTGGCACAGTGGGCAACGTCCCTGACTCTGAGCCACAAGCTCCGGGTTTGAGTCCTACCCCAGGACTTTATGGACAAGGAAGGTGTGTTGATAATGCCGTCAAATGGGTTTGAGTGTCAACCTGCCAAATCCTTCCAAATTTGCCAATGGATGGCGATAAGAGTGGGAGAGACTCCTGGTCAGCCACGCTTGATGCGGAGTTGTGCTCCTCAAGCTGTAAGCCCCAGGTGACAGACTAGCAACCTGTTCCAGCAATAACTAACTGTGGAACGAGACAAAAGTCTGACTTAGTGTGCCACTAGGTGCGGGAAGAGAATTGGAATGGACACATTACAAACAAACTCAATTATTCATAGAAATAATGCTGGAAATCTGGAATTCTCTCTCCCTTCAGAAGACAGTGGATGCTAGGTCAATTCTCTCCCTCTCCAGCAGGCCGTGGATGCTGGGTCAATTGGACTGAGTTAGATGCGTCGCTATTAGATAATCATATCAAGCCATATGGAGCTCCCTCACCTAACTGCAACAGCAGAGGTGATGTACAGATCAGCCACAATCTAACTAAATAAATAAAAAGAAAAGATACTGCAGATGTTGGAAATCTGAAGTAAAACAGCAAACCCAGCAGGTCTGACAGCACTTCTGGAGACAAAACAAAGTTAACATTTCAACTTAAATATGACTTTCTTTCGGAACTGATCTAATTGAATTGATGTTTGATTTAATTGAATGTCGTCATCAATACCACTATTACATGTGAGAACACCACCCACGAGGGACAAGGTACATACTCATGCAACTCGGTCAACATTGTCTATCTCATACGCTGCAGGGAAGGATGTCCCGAGGCATGGTACATCAGCGAGACCATGTAGTCGCTATGATAACGGATGAACAGACACTGCACGACAATCGCCAGGCAGGAGTGTTCCCTTCCAGTCAGGGAACACTTCAGCAGTCAAGGGCATTGTGGTGAACCATCATTGGTTCCCACTGTGGGATTGTTCTAATGTTGTTGTTGGGTTGTTCTAATGTTGTTGTTGGGCTAGGGTGGGATTGATACACCTGTGGTTGTAACTGTTGTGGCACATCCCAGTCAGGCTCCGCCTCCTGGGAGAGGTATAAGACCCCCTGCTCGGGCGGGACCTCTTCAGTCTGGGATAGTGTGTTAAAGTTCTGATAGTTCCATTGTTAATTAATAAAAGCCTTCTTTTACCGAAGCTTTGTGCCTCGTGTCCAATTGATGCGCATCAATTTTATTAACTAACATTAAGCTCTCGACGGAAGAAAAAAAAGAAAGGAGAGTATGGAGCAAATCCTAAAGCCAGAACGTCTGACGCCATATCCACGTGCGGTGGGCGCTTCTAACACCTTCGACCACTGGCTGAAGTGTTTTGAAGATTACCTAGCAGCCTCCGCAGCGGTCACCACAGATGATGACAGACTCCGGGTCCTCCATGCGAGGGTAAGCGACACAGTCTACCTCGCGATCCGTGCGGCCACCACTTACCCGAGGGCCCTTGAGCTTTTAAAAAAGCGCTATACGAAACTTCCTAACGAGATCCACGCTCGTTACCTCCTCGCTACACGACGTCGGCAGTCGGGCTAAACCATGGAGGACTACGCCAATGAGCTCTTGCAGCTAGCCAGGGGCTGTGACTGCAAAGCTGTGTCGGCTGAGCAGAACATGTACGACCTCGCCCGAGATGCGTTTGTGGCCGGGGTCGGGTCTTCATACATCTGTCTCAAGCTGCTAGAAAAGGGAAATCTCAACCTGACCCAAGCTATGGAATTAGCTGAAATGCTTGAGGCGGCATCGAAGAGCTTGGTCCTGTATCCGGAGGACCACGTGGAGAGAACGTGGCAGGAGCAGTCGCAAATCCCTCCTCGCCCCACGGGCTTGAAGTGCAGTGTTATGGCGTGCTCCCATGTGGACCAGGCGACGGCTGCAGCCCCATGCGGCCCGCGGTGCTACTTCTGCGGAGGAGCCAAACATCCACGACAAAAGTGTCCCGCTAAAGCGGTAGTCTGTACCTCATGCAGTAAAAAGGGGCATTATGCGAAGGTATGCAGATCGAAGCCCAAGAAAGGCAGTGCGGCCTGTGACCCTTCGGAACGGGGATCATCACCATCGTCGTCGAAGTACTCACGGGGTTCGTCCACGTGCGAGTCCAGGACGACGCCATTGCGGTCGATGGAGTCGGAGGAGGATGACCACCAGGAGTCGCTACGTTTGGCGCCCTCACCCATGTGCGATTCATGGGGGCAGCCATTTTGGTCGACGATGACCATGAGCGACCAGCAGGGGTCCTCAGCATCGACCTCAGCTGCCTGCAGTGACGTTCACGGACCAACGGTGGCATCGATCACCCTGGACCAGGCTAAGCATCACAGGCTTGATTGTTCGATGATGGATACACAGGTAAATGGTCGTGCAATTTATTGTCTGTTTGACAGCGGGAGCACTGAGAGCTTTATTCACCCTGACACTGTGAAGAGGTGTGGACTCCAGATTCAACCTGCCAAACAGACAATCTCTATGGCATCAAGGTCCCGGTCTGTCCCTGTGCTAGGACGTTGTGTGGTAACTTTGAAAGTGCAAGGCACAATTTACTAGCGATTCAGGCTCCTTGTGTTGCCTCATCTTTGCGCACCAATTCTCCTTGGACTAAACTTTATGGTCCACATGAAGAGTGTGATCCTACAGTACGGTGGGCCACTCCCTTCGCTGACAGTGGGGGAACAGCTGCAGTCTCCAAATTGTCCAAAGCGCCCCGCCTGCAATCTTTCTACGTTAAAGATCACCACACCCTCTTTATTTCAGAATCTGGTACCAGGCTGCAAGCCCATCGCTACTAAAAGTAGGCGTTACAGCACTGAAGATCGGATCTTCATCAGATCTGAGTTTCAGCGACTCCTCAAAGAAGGGATCATACAGCCCAGTGTTAGTCCGTGGAGAGCACAGTTTGTGGTGGTCAAGAGCGGGAACAAACCCCGGATGGTCATTGATTACAGTCAGACCATTAATCGATATACGCAGCTGGATGCGTATTCCCTCCTGCGCATATCTGATATGGTCAATCAGATTGCGCAGTACCGGGTGTTCTCCACCATAGACCTTAAGTCCGCCTACCACCAACTCCCCATTCGCCCAGAGGACCGACACTACACGGCCTTTGAGGCGGATGGTCGTCTGTATCAGTTCCTTAGGGTTCCATTTGGTGTCACCAATGGGGTCTCGGTCTTCCAGCGTGCTATGGACCGAATGGTGGACCAGAACAGGTTGCAGGCTACCTTCCCGTACCTGGATAATGTCACCATCTGCGGCCGTGATCAGCATGACCATGACACAAATCTCCAGAACTTTTTACGCACTGCATCTCGCCTGAATTTGACCTACAACAGGGAGAAGTGTGTATTCCGTACGCGCCGGTTAGCCATCCTGGGATACGTGGTGGAAAACGGGGTCATTGGCCCTGATCCAGACCGTATGCGCCCCCTTGCTGAACTTCCCTTGCCCGCTAGCGCAAAAGCACTGAGAAGATGCCTAGGCTTCTTCTCCTATTATGCGCAGTGGGTCCCCAACTACGCGGACAAAGCCCGCCCGCTTATTAAGTCCACGACTTTTCCACTCACGCCAGAGGCCCAATTGGCCTTCAAGGAATTGAAACACGACATCGCGAAAGCCAGGATGCACGCGGTAGACGAATCCATCCCTTTTCAGGTGGAAAGCGATGCATCTGCTTTCGCCCTGGCCGCCACACTAAACCAGGCGGGCAGGCCCGTCGCGTTTTTTTCCCGCACCCTCCAAGGCTCCGAAATTCGGCATTCAGCGGTGGAAAAGGAGGCCCAGGCCATTGTGGAGGCCGTCAGACACTGGCGCCATTACCTGGCGGGAAAGCGGTTCACCCTGATCACGGACCAGTGGTCCGTGGCGTTCATGTTCAACAATACGCAGAGGGGCAAGATCAAGAATGATAAGATCTTGCAGTGGAGAATTGAACTCTCCACCTATAACTACGATATCATGTATCGTCCAAGGTAACTCAATGAGCCCTCGGATGCCCTCTCGCGCGGAACATGCGCTACTACGCAGGAGGATCGCTTGAACGCCCTCCATAATGACCTGTGCCATCCTGGTGTCACTCGGCTCTACCACTTTGTCAAAGCCCGCAACCTGCCTTACTCGGTGGAGGACGTCAGGTCGGTGACAAGGAGCTGTCGGATTTGCGCGGAATGCAAACCGCACTTTTACCGACCTGACCGGGCACATTTTGTCAAGGCCACTCGCCCCTTCGAGAGGCTGAGTGTGGATTTTAAGGGCCCCCTTCCCACAACAGATCGGAACGTGTACTTTCTGAACATAATAGATGAGTACTCCCGGTTCCCGTTTGTTGTCCCCTGTGCGGACACGTCGGCTGCCACGGTGATCAAGGCATTCCGTGATCTTTTTACCCTGTTCGGGTACCCCAGCTATATCCATAGCGACAGGGGCTCGTCGTTCATGAGTAATGACTTGAGGCAATTCCTGCTCTCATACGGGATTGCCTCTAGTAGGACCACGAGTTACAACCCTAGGGGTAATGGACAGGTGGAACGAAAGAATGCTACAGTCTGGAAGGCTGTCCTATTGGCGCTGAAGTCCAAAGGCCTTCCAGTCTCCCGTTGGCAGGAGGTCCTCCCTGATGCGCTTCACTCCATTCGCTCCCTCCTGTGTACGGCAACCAATGCTACTCCTCACGAGAGGATGTTCTCATTCCCTCGGAAATCGTCCTCGGGGATATCTTTACCAGCCTGGTTGACGTACCCAGGACCCGTCCTCCTGCGGCGACATGTAAGGGCCCGCAAGTCCGACCCCTTGGTCGAACAGGTCCACCTCCTCCACGCCAACCCTCAGTATGCCTATGTGGCATATCCTGATGGGCGAGAGGACACAGTCTCGATCTGAGACCTGGCGCCCGCAGGGGACGTAGCAACTCCTGTCGCTCCCATACCCCCAGTGACGAATCCCTTATCCCTTATTTCTCCCCCGGACGTGGCGCGGACAGCATCGGGACCAATGCTTAACAGTTTTACTCCAATGCGCAGCTTGCCTGAGCCCCGAAGATCGTCGCCATCGCAGAATGTACCGGGATCCCCTGCACTACCGTTTCATCAGGGTCATCCGGCCTGTGAGTCCGTGGGAGAACAGCTGGACGCTGTTTTGGGGAGAACGCCACCGCAAGCACCTACTCCGGTGTCACCGCCGGTATTGAGGAGGTCACAACGACGGTGCGGTCCTCCAAACCGTCTGAACTTATAATCTGTTGACATTTTAGTCTGTTTTCGTACCCCGCCGGCCTTTGATCTCAAAGGAGGGGTGAATGTGGTGAACCATCGTTGGTTCCCACTGTGGGATTGTTCTAATGTTGTTGTTGGGTTGTTCTAATGTTGTTGTTGGGCTAGGGTGGGATTGATACACCTGTGGTTGTAACTGTTGTGGCACATCCCAGTCGGGCTCCGCCTCCTGGGAGAGGTATAAGACCCCCTGCTCGGTCGGGACCTCTTCAGTCTGGGATAGTGTGTTAAAGTTCTGATAGTTCCATTGTTAGTTAATAAAAGCCTTCTTTTACCGGAGCTTTGTGCCTCGTGTCCAATTGATGCGCATCAGGCATTCAGCCTCCGAGCGTTATCCAAGGCGGCCTTCAGGACACATGGCAACGCAAAATCGCCGAGCAGAAACTGATAGCCAAGTTCCGCATACATGAGGACGGCCTCAAAGGGCATCTTGGATTCATGTTACATTACATGTAACCCCCACTATTTGGCCTATGTTTGCAAAATCCTACTAACCATCCTGGCTTGAGACAATTTACACCTCCTTCACCTGTGATTATCCCTCTCTCCACCCATACTGTCTGTACCTGTAAAGACTTGATTACCTGTAAAGACTCGCATCCCAACCATTCTTCACATTCCAATCTGTAATTATCTTGCAATTATCTTTGCCTATACATGCCGTGTTTGTGAACCTACCTCGCCACTCACTTGATGAAGGAGCAGCGCTCCGAGAGCTCATGATTCCAAATAAACCTTTTGGACTTTAACCTGGTGTTGAGAGACTTCTTATTGTGCCCATCCCAGTCCAACACGGGCATCTCCACATCATAATTGAATGTCAAAACAGGTTTGCGGGACCTACATCTGTTCCTATCCAATTGTTACCATTTAAGTTCTTTTATCACTTTTCCAGGTTTTGTGAAATGGTATATTTGATCCTATGTTTTATTACATGAGAGCTATTTTTACCACACCTCCAGGCAAGAGAGTTTAATTTACTGTGAAAATAATATAAGCACCTACAAGCTAATTATTCCATTAGTGTCACCAGCATGCTCTGCAACAGTGTCATGTGTTATTAACAGTCGAACTGGAACAAATTATGTGATGGGGTGTTGGGGAAAATACTAATTACTAGTTGCTCCAGTTCAAAGTGGCTGGGAACTTGCTTCAGTCAATCATTGCATTCAGTTTGAATAGTGCTAACAAACATTAAGAGGTTTTAAGTATGGATCTATGACCCAGAAAGAGCAACCACATCTGGTGAATATTCACTGGGAAGAAAATAGCACAAAGAATGCCTTCAGATAAACTGATCTTGACATGAATTATTCATTCGGAGAGCTTCCCTCCAGACCAGCTAAACCTTTATACGTTGGGGATTACTCAGGTTGAGCTGTGTAGCCTCATTCTAAGCCAATTGTTTTGACAGAACATAAATAAATGATTGCAAATGACAACTGTGAAAAAAAGTAGTCAGCATAATCAGAGCAGCGAGAGCATCTTGTAGGTACATACAAGGTGTTCAATTGCTTCTTTTCTAACTCCACCTTTCTCTCGACATTCAAATTTTCCATGTGTGCATAAAATTATGTTGGGAGTTTATTGGTTTGAACGCAAAATAATTTTTGCAGCTTGCCTAAGGGGCAACTTGTTCAGTATATCATTAGATAGTGTATGCGGTGCCCTGGCTAATTTTAGCCTCTTGCCCTTCCCCAGTTTTCTAAGCTCCAACATGCATTTTGGTGCATTCATTTGCCCGGTATCAATCTCTGTAAGTAGCACTCCCCCACCCCACCCAACCCCCACTCTCCCCATCCCCCCAAACCTCTCTGCCTCTCTACCTTTTTCTTCTCCCTTAAGTTACTCTTTAAAACCTACCTTTAATCACCTGTCCTAATATCTCTTTTTGTGACTTGAGGGCAAATTTCATCTCCTGTGAGTCATCTTGGGGTATCTTACTTAATGAAGGACTATACATTATATACTCTGGTTAGCGCTGCTGCCTCACAGCGCCAGGGACCTGGATTCAGCTCCGGTTTCATTCTCCCTGTGTTTGTGTGGGTTTTCTCTGGCTGCACTCCAAAGTTAGGGTTAGGTTGACTGGCCATGTAAATTGCCCCTTAGTGTCAGGGGTATAAGCAGGGTAAATATATGATGTTATGGGAATAGGGCCTGGGTGGGTTTGTTCTCAGTACATGCTCGATGGGTTGAGTGGCCTCCTACTGCTCTGTAGAGATTCTATGATTCAATGTTCTTGTTCATCACTGCTATTACTGGTTCATGTCACCAATGTATGAGCCCTCTGCAAGGATCAAAGGATCTCAAGAACAAGAGTCTTTGCAAATTTTACTGTTCCATGCCATAAGGTAACTGCAGTTAATTGTAGGGACAACATTTGCCTCCCTGACAGAGATTGCTGAACTCAGCATGGGCCAGAGATTGACGTTTAGATTTTCCTGATCTGTATATAAAGTAATAATCCTTTCTTGTCCAATTTTTTATCTACTTTCACCAACAACAAATACCATTTTGAGCTATGAAAAGGAGTCTGGACAGGCTTGGGGTTGTTTTCTTTAGAGCAGAGAAGGCTGGAGAAGGTGTATATGATTATGAGGAGTGGATAAGAATTGGCTGCTCCCCTTAGTTGAAGGGTTAATAATGAGGGGGCATAATTTTAAGGTGAGGAAAAGGAGATTTAGAGTGGATTTGCGGAAGCACTTTTTCACCCAGAGTGTGGTGGGAGTCTGGAATGCACTGCCTGGGAGGATAGTGGAGGCGGGAAACCTCACAACCTTTAATAAGGCAATGGGCCAAGTGTTGGAAAGTGGGATTAGTGTAGATTTAGTGTAGTTTTGTTGGTGCAGACTCGATGGGCTGAAGGGCATCTTCTGGACTGTATGACTCTATGACTGACTTGTCCAAATGAGCAATGTTTAATGCAGGTATGATTTATTCATCTGCTTATACCGGCAGGATTGTTCCAAAGAGAACCAGCATATACTCAGTGGATCGAATGGCCTCCTTCCATGTTGGATTTGACTCACTCTAATCCCTCTCCTACACAAACAAAGGACAACATCTCTTCAAGGAATCTACTTCCAACCCACTTTTGTAATCACCTGAGAGGTTATTCAGAAAACATTCCCTTGTCCTTTCAATGTTTTTATCTTATTCCTTTTTGTCCTCTTGGCAGTATTTCATCATCTCTGTACCTATCTATTCCTAAAACCTTCGCTCCCATTTCTAAAGATTCATTTATATGCTCATTTTGAAGGGGTTAAAGGATTTATTTCAGCACGTTACCTCTAGTTCAGCACTTCCAGTCCAATTTGAATATTCTTGCCTGTATCATTTGTGCCACACAAATGCCGGACAATGACCATCTCCAACAAGAAAGAATCTAACCATCACCCCTTGACATTCAATGGCATTGCTGAGTCCCCTACTATCAACATCCTGGCGTTGTCATTAACCAGAAACGTAATTGGACTAGCCATATAAATACTGTGGCTACAAGAGCAGATCAAATTCTAGGAATCCTGTGGTGAGTAACTCAGCTCCTGACTCCCCAAAGCCTGTCCATTATTTACAAGCAAAAATCAGGAGTATGGTGGAATACTCTCCACTTGTCTGGATGAGTGCAGCTCCAACAACACTCAATAAGTTTGACGCCATCCAAGACAAAGCAGCCCGCATGAGCAGCACCCCTTCCACAAATATTCACTGCCTCCAACATTGATGCGGTGGCAGCAGTGTCTACCATCTATAAGATGCACTACAGGAACTTACCAAGGCTCCTCAGGCAATACCTTCCAAACCTATAATTACTCCCATTTAGAAGGACAAGGGCAGTAGATACATGGGAACACCACCACTTGGAGGCTCCACTCCAAGCAACTCATTTGGAAATATATCACTGTTTCTTCACTGTCACTGAAACACTGTCCCTCCCCTACAGCTACCTACACCGCATGGATTGCAGCGTTCTGAGAAGGCAGCTGACCACCACCTTCTCAAGGGCAATTAGGGATGAGCCTAGCCAATGATGTCCACAGTCCTTGAATGAATTTTTAAAAACTTTCTGTGGAGATTCTCTGAATTGCCCACCTACAATTTTGGCAGATTAGTGAGTCCCCTGGAGAAACCACGTCACTTCTCCAGGGTGTACGTTGATCTTCTGCTATAGCTCTTCCGGGAGATTGGGAGACCCCTTGCAGAAGTTCAACCCACCATTTACATTCAAGTGATCCATGCTTTGGACAGTTCAAAGACCTGAGTAATGCCCTTTCACAATTTTCCTTTAAGACCCCGGGTCGCAGTATTCTCTCTACCTTGAAAAATGTGTCACAAAAGCAAAGTTTTGATGAAAGGTAATTGCTTCGAATCTGTTTCTCTCCTCTGGTGCTCCCTGACCTGTATTTCCAGCATTTCTGTTTTAATATTAATTGGCATTTTAAATTGGGGTTTTCAAATCAGTAATACACATTGGTCATGCGTGATCTGTTAATTTAGTTACATCTTCAAAGAGTTTTAAACTATTTCTCCTAAATCTCTCCTTGTTGGGCTTAATTACATGCACAGACCTGGAAGCTATTCTGATAGCACCCTACTAAATGATTTTGGCTGGTTTCCCTACAATAGATGTTAATATATTCGGTCAATAATCACTTTGTGAAAGCTAAATGTGTTGCCCTTTCAGTTACTTTGATGTTTGGAACAGTTACTTTAAGAATATCTATTGTTTTTTTCGTTTAATCCCTTGATTCTGCTGTTGAAATAGTGCACTGGCAAGATCCCAGCTCTTTGCTAGTGGCGTGCCGCAGGGATCGGTACTGGGGCCTCAACTATTTACCATTTATATAGACGATCTGGAGGAGGGGACTGAGTGCAGGGTAACAAAGTTTGCAGACGACACAAAGATAAGTAGAAAAGCGAATCGTGTGGAGGGCGTAGAAGATCTGCAGAGAGATTTGGACAGGCTGAGTGAGTGGGCGAGGATCTGGCAGATGGAGTATAATGTTGACAAATGCGAGGTTATTCACTTTGGAGGAAATAATAGCAAATTGGATTATTATCTAACTGGAAAAAAATTACAACATGCTACTGTGCAAAGGGACCTGGGAGTCCTTGTGCAAAAACCCAGTCTGCAGATGCAACAGGTGATCAAGAAGACAAATGGGATGTTGGCCTATATCGCAAGGGGGATAGAATATAAAAGCAGAGATGTCTTGCTGCATCTGTACAGGGCATTGGTGAGGCCACAGCTGGAATACTGTGTGCAGAATTGGTCCCCTTATTTGCGGAAGGATATATTGGCCTTGGAGGGAGTGCAGAGAAGGTTCACCAGGTTGATACCAGAGATGAGGGGCGTTGATTATGAGGAGAGACTGAGCAGATTGCATTTGTACTTGTTGGAATTTAGAAGGCTGAGGGGGGATCTTATAGAGACCTTTAAGATAATGAAGGGACTGGATAGGGTAGAGGTGGAGAGATTCTTTCCACTTAGAAAGGAAGCTAGAACTAGAGGGCACAGCCTCAAAATAAAGGGGGGTCAGTTTAGGACAGAGTTGAGGAGGAACTTCTTCTCTCAGAGGGTGGTGAATCTCTGGAATTCTCTTCCCACTGAAGTGGTGGAGGCTACTTCGTTGAATATGTTTAAATCACGGATAGATGGATTCCTGATCGGTAAGGGAATTAGGGGTTACAGGGATCAGGCGGGTAAGTGGAACTGATTCACTTCAGATCAGCCATGATCTTAATGACTGGCGGGGCAGGCTCGAGGGGCTAGATGGCCTACTCCTGCTCCTATTTCTTATGTTCTTATGCTTATAACAAAACAGCAATGCCAACGGGTGCTGACATTTACATGATTGTAGTACTCTCACCTCTGAGTCAGATGGTCATGGATTCAAATACCATGCCAGGGTAGTTTAGTACTTGATGCGCTATCAATAAGGCGAAAGACTACCGTTGTGCCAATACAAGTGTAGGCTTTTATTCACAACAGAATCAGGAGCAGATCCCAACAAATAACCGACCTGGACTGAACAAGGGGGAGGAGACAGCCAACCACCTTTATACTAGGTGCCGAGGGGAGGAACCAATCTGGAAGAGGATGTGTCCAGGTATGACAAACACACACAATGGTGGTCCATATAGGACAAAGGCACAACTGAGGTCCACCACATTCACCCCTTCCTTTAAAAAAAACAACACGGGGGTGAAGCGGAAATAATATCACAAGTCCAGACGAACCGGTGGCTTGATCCGCCTTCGCGATCGTCGTAGTGCAGGTCGCAGAGTCGTCCGAGCAGGGAGTGATGTCGGCCCAGGCTCCGTACAGTGAGCGTCGAGAGAAGGCGCCAGATGGTGTGAAGCGGACTGATCCGTCGTCCCGTCCAGTCGTCGGGTACTGCATGGCGACGGCTCCAGCGACTCAAGCGAGCTGTACACAGGGGCGAGAGGAGTGAGCAGTGGCCCTGGTGGCGTATGGGGAACAGTGAGAACCGAAGCTAGGGGGTGGGGGGCCGCAACAGGCTCTGGGCGCACTACATTGGAGACAGGGACAGAGGGAGGAAGAGGTGCAGCAATCTCCGAGTGGACAACACCAGGGACCGTGGGGCGGAAGGACATGGTGGCCTCAGGGGCACCCGCGGGTGCCAAGTTACGGACAGAAACCGTGTCCTCCCGCCCATCAGGGTACGTTACATAAGCGTATTGAGGATTAGCGTGGAGCAATTGGACCTCCTCGACCAAGGGATCTGCCTTAGGGGTCCGGACATGCTTCCGAAGCAGGACGGGCCCCGGGGACATCAGCCAATCCGGGAGCGAAGTACCCGAGGAGGACTTCCTGGGAAACGAAAACATCTGCTCGTGAGGGGTCGTATTGGTCGCTGTGCACAAGAGTGACCTAATGGAATGTAATGCGTCCGGAAGGACGTCTTGCCAATGGCTGACTGGAAGGCTCCTAGACCGTAGCGCTAATAGAACGGCCTTCCAGATGGTTGCGTTCTCCCGCTCTACTTGACCATTTCCCCTGGGGTTATAGCTAGTGGTGCGGCTGGAGGCAACGCCTTTGGCGAGTAGGTACTGCCTCAGCTCGTCACTCATGAAAGAGGATCCACAATCGCTAAGGACATAGGCTGGGAAGCCGAACAGGGTGAAGAGCGAGGTCAGGGTCCAAATCACTGTAGCCGTGGTCATGTCCGAGCAGGGGAAGGCAAAAGGGAAACGTGAGTATTCATCAATGATATTCAGGAAATAAACATTGCGGCTCGAGGAGGGGAGGAGGCCTTTAAAGTCAATGCTAAGGTGCTCAAACGCGCGAGTGGCCTTTACAAGGTGCGCCCTACCTGGCCGGTAGAACTGTGGTTTGCACTCAGCGCGGACCCTGCATTGCCTGGTAATCGTCCGAACTTCCTCGAGGGAGTAGGGCAGGTTACGGGACTTGACAAAGTGGAAAAATCTGGTGACACCCGGATGACAGAGGTCGTTATGGAGGGACTGTAGCTGGTCTAGTTGGGCGCTGGCACATGATCCACGGGACAGGGCATCTGGGGGCTCATTGAGCTTCCCGGGCCGGTACATGATGTCATATCTGTAGGTGGAGAGCTCAATCCTCCACCGCAAGATCTTGTCATTCTTAATCTTGCCCTTTTGCCTGGTGTTAAACAGGAAGGCAACTGACCGCTGGTCCGTAATTAAGGTGAATCGTTGGCCCGCAAGATAATGGCGCCAGTGCCGGACGGCTTCCACGATGGCCTGGGCCTCCTTCTCGACCGAGGAGTGTCGAATCTCAGGGTCTTGTAAGGTCCGGGAAAAGAAGGCCACCGGACGGCCCCTCTGGTTAAGGGTGGCGGCTAGGGCAAAGTCAGACGCATCACTTTCCACTTGGAATGGGATGGATTCGTCCACAGCATGCATCACGGCCTTCACGATGTCTGCTTTGATGTCGTCAAAGGCCCGACGGGCCTCCTCCGCCAGGGGAAAAGAGGTCGATTTTAGGAGCGGACGGGCTTTATCCGCGTAACGGGGAACCCACTGGGCATAGTAGGAGAAGAAGCCCAGGCATCTCCTCAGTGCTTTGAGGGTAGTAGGAAGGGGAAGCTGCATAAGGGGATGCATACGGGCTGGGTCGGGGTCAAGGACACCATTTTCTATCACATACCCCAGGATGGCGAGGCGGCGTGTCTGGAAAACACACTTCGCCTCATTATATGTGAGGTTCAGGAGAGTGGCCGTACGAAGGAATTTTTGTAGGTTGGCATCATGATCCTGCAGGTCATGGCCGCAGATGGTGACGTTATCCAGATACGGGAAAGTGTCCCGTAGCCCATGCTGGTCTACCATTTGATCCATGGCCCGCTGGAAGACTGAGACCCCATTGGTGACACCAAAGGGGACTCTGAGGAACTGGTAGAGGCAGCCATCCGCCTCAAAGGCAGTATATGGGCGATCCTCCGAGCGGATAGGGAGCTGGTGGTAAGCCGATTTCAAATCGATCGTCGAGAAAACCCTATAGTGCGCGATGCAGTTGACTATGTCCGCGATACGGGGAAGAGGATACGCATCTAGTTGGGTATACCTGTTTATGGTCTGGCTGTAGTCAATCACCATGCGGTGTTTCTCCCCCGATTTAACTACGACCACTTGCGCTCTCCAGGGGCTGGTGCTGGCCTGGATAATCCCTTCCCGGAGGAAACGTTGTACCTCGGACCAAATGAAGGCCCGGTCATCCGCACTGTAGCGCCTACTCTTGGTGGCTATAGGCCTACAATCTGGGGTGAGGTTATTAAATAAGGGGGGGGTGATCTTGAGGGTCGAGAGACTGCAGGTGGTGCGTGAGGGGCGCTGCCGTGACGGCGCCTTGCAGACGGAGAGCGGGGGATAAGGGCCATCATACTGCAGGGTGACGCTCCTATGATGGCTGAGGAAATCTAACCCCAGCAGTACAGCTGCGCAGAGTCGCGGCAGCACGAGGAGCCGAAAACGCTTGTAGACTGTGCCCTGTACCGTCAGCGTCACCAAACAGCACCCGAGGACCTCCACTGAGTGGGAATTCGAGGCCATGGAGATGGTCTGGCTCCAGGGTCGCACGGGAAAGGCATATTGACGCACTGTGCGAGGGTGTATAAAACTTTCCGTGCTCCCACAGTCGAACAGGCAGTTTTCTGCATGACCATTTACCTTGATCTCCATTATTGACTTGGAGAGTTGATGAGGCTGCGACTGGTCCAAGCAAATCGATGCCACCGTCGAATCCAAGAAGAATCCATCTTCGTCCCCGTCTGATGATGTCACAGATAAAGCTTCCTGCTCAGCGCGTCTTGATGCCAGTCTCAAAGATGGCGATTCCCGCGCTTCCGGTGACCGCATCAATGATGGCGATTCCCGCACTTCTGGTGACCGCATTAAAGATGGCGATTCGCGCGCAACCGCCGCCTGCCTTAAAGATGGCTGCGCCCGAGGAACACACGTGGCGCCACGAGACTTCGGATGCGGCTTCGTCCGGCAGACTTTAGCGAAGTGGCCTAGCTTACCGCATCCGGAGCAAATCGCGTCCTTCGCCGGGCAGCGATGCCGAGGGTGCTTGGGTAGGCCGCAAAAGTAACATTTGGGCCCCGCCGGAACAGCCGTCGCGGTGGAGCCATCGATAGAACAGGATGCAGGGTAAGACCCGAGATTGTGAGAGGCCGCTTCTAACGTTTCAGCCATCGTGGCTGTTCTTCGGAGATCTAGGTCATCTTGTTCCAGCAGAAGCTGCCGGATGTATGTAGACTCAATGCCCGCAACGTAGGCGTTGCAGATCAGGTCCTCCGTGTTCTGAGCTGCTGTAACAGCCTTACAGTCACAAGCTCGAGCTAGGACCCGCAGGGCGCGCGATTCTCCTGGCTGCTGTTTGCGGGTAGTTAGGAGATGTCTGGCGTAAACCACGTTAGGGCTCTTTCGGAACTGCCCTTTTAGGAGTTCGATAGCGTCGCGTATGTAGCAGCGTCCCGGAAGATTCCATAAACAGCTTCGCTTACCCGGGCGCGGAGCACGTGGAGTTTAGCGTCGTCGGTGTCGATGGCCGTAGCAGTGTCGACAAATGCTTCGAAGCAGTCCAGCCAATGATCGAATTTATCAGAGGCTCCAACCTCTTGAGGGTCTAATGCTAACTTGTCGGGTTTTAGAAACTGCTCCATGCTGGTCAACTGTTGTGAATAAAATTGATGCGCTATCAATAAGGCGAAAGACTATCGGTGTGCCAATACAAGTGTAGGCTTTTATTCACAACAGAATCAGGAGCAGATCCCAACAAATAACCGACCTGGACTGAACAAGGGGGAGGAGACAGCCACCTTTATACCAGGTGCCGAGGGGAGGAGCCAAACTGGAAGGGGATGTGTCCAGGTATGACAAACACACACAACGGTGGTCCATATAGGACAAAGGCACAACTGAGGTCCACCACAGTACTTAATCTAGATTGACACCAACATGCAGTACTGAGGGAATCCTACACTGCCAGAAGTGCAGCCATTCAGGTAAAGCTTTGACTTGCCTCTTATTTGGAAGGATAAAATTCCATGGCACAATCAGAAGAGGGGCAGGTGAGAGCTCCTGGTGTCCTGGCCAATATTTTTCCCTCTAACATCATCACTGAAGGCAGATCAACTTGTCATTTGTCTCTACTGTGTGGAGGATAATGGTGGCACAGTGGTTAGCACTGCTGCCTCACAGCACCAGGAACCCGGGTTTGATACCCGGCTTGAGTCACTGTCTGTGTGGAGTCTGCATGTTCTCCACCTGTCTGTCTGGATTTCCTCCCACAGTCCGAAAGACGTGCTGGTTAGGTGTATTGGCCATGCTAAATTTTCCCTCAGTGTACCTGCACGGGCGCTGGAGTGTGGCAATGAGGGGATTTTCACAGTAACTTCATTGCAGGGTTAATGTACTTGTGACACTAATAAATAAACATAAACTTAAAGCTGACCTTGATGTGCTCAAATTAACAGTCCTACAACAGAAATTTGATTTCAAAGTATTTCATTCCTTTCAATATGTAAAATGGACTTTATAGTCCTCCCTCCCCAGAAGGGAAAAAAAAATTCAGACCAATATTCTTATTTCCCCGTTTTCATTTTTTTTCCTTCTAGATCCCTTCTTTCTAACAATGTTAGAAATGCAGGTCTCTTTAAGAGGAAACCAGGACTTGTTTCAGAGTGAGTTGAGAGGAGGTAATTCTCGCTGACGCTTATGTTTAAGAGTTGAGTTTTCCTCCGGCTGGGACGGGGGTGGGGGGGAGGGGTGGGGGGGGGGGGGTGGTTGGAGAGGCTCCTGGATAGGGAGAGGATCCAGAAAGGGAGAGTGGAAACTGGTATTTAGTGGTATATAGTGCAGCAATAAAAGAGCTATGAATCACAGAACATCCTCTGCTGCCTGGTACGGTAATTTCTGCATATCTGTCTTTCAAACTCCTTTCTTTCTCCCTTGCTCCACAAAGTAATGCATAAGAATACCTGCAGGTACATTGCCTGCTTATTGTTTTTCCCTCCTTCAGATACCTACTTCATGAGACCAGTGAAGTTTGTGAACTAGGCAGTGGGCAATATTCCACCCTTTCCCCTCCGTTACCATGGATTCAATAAAACAGTTTCATACAATGTTACTGCACAGGGTTGAACCAGAGGCTAATGGCCCCATTCACTTGACCAGAATGTATACTTGCAGCTGACTTGTTTGGGCAAAGAGGATGGTCTTCTGATTTTGAAGCAGTTTCTGATGCAGCGAACATCTTTCCATAGACAAACTAACCAAACTATGCACAAATTCCCATGATACTGGGCATGCTTTAAATGATTGAATCATAGAATTGGAAGTGGCAACAGGGAAATGAGTTTTATCTGACAGCATCACCCACTGTATTGAAATCAGTGAGTACATACCCAGAAGACTTTGTGCATTACAATTTTTATTTTTATTACTTTCACACAGGTGCCCTGGGCCAAAGAATTGCACTGGAACATCCCATTTTTTCTTTTGAACTGTTTCCCTTTCTTTTCCCTTCCCAAGTGAGGGTTTTGCATTTATGTAAATTGTGCAAGTCTCCAGTACACGTCAACACTGAATATGAGACTAATCTCTAACCATTTACATTTCTGCCATTGATTGCTAAGAATACTTGACTGACAATTTTATGCTTCTCTGCTTCACCCTCTCTTCATTTAGTTTGTCCTATTCTCCAATCTCCCTTTGGAGTTTTCTCTAACTGATGTCAAGAGAAAGCACAGCAAGGGTTATTTTTAACTGCACACATTAGATATGTGCTGTTCCAGAAACATAGAAAATTTACAGCATGTAAGGAGGTAATTCAGCCTATCATGTTAACAGCAATTACACGGGGCAGTACAGTGGTTAACACTGTTGTCTCACAGTGCCAGGGACCCGGGTTCAATTCTGGCCTTGGGTGACTGTCTGTGTGGAGTTTGCACATTTTCCCAGTGTCTATGTGGATTTCCTCTGGGTGCTTCGGTATCCTCCCACAGTCCAGAGATGTGCAGGTTAGGCTGATTTGTCATGCTAAAGTGCCCCTTAGTGTCAGTGGGATTAGCAGGGTAGGGATAGGGCCTGGGTGAGACTGTTTTTGATGCATGCTTGATGAGCTGAGTGGTCTCCTTCTGCACTGTTAGGGTTCTATGATTCTATAAAGAGCAACCAAACCAAACCTTACTTTCCAGTTCTTACTCCATAGCCTTGTAGGTTACAGCATTTTGAATGTATATCCAATTACTTTTAAATATGATCTCTGTTTCTGCCTCTACCACCCTTTCAGACAATGAGTTCTAGATGCCCACCACCCTCTGGGTGAAATAAATTCTCCTCAACTCACCTCCAGTCCTTCTGCCAATTACATTAAATCTCTGCACTCTGGTTGTTGACCTCTCTGCCAGTAGAAATAGATCCTTCCTATCCATTCTATCTCGGCCTCTTATAATTTTACACACCTCAATTAAATCTCCCTTCAGCTTCCACCATTCCATAGAAAACAACCTTAGCCTATCCAATCTTTCCACATACCTAAAATTCTCCAACACTTTAAATCTCCACTGCACCTTGTGGAGAATCTTCTTGCAATATGTTGAATAGAACTATACACAGTACTCTAGTTATGGCTTCACTAGTATTGTATATAGTTCTGACATAACCTCGTTGCTCTGATACCTTATTCCTAGGCTAATAAAGGCAAACATGGCAAGGTGGCACAGTGGTTAGCACTGCTACCTCACAGTGCCAGGAATCCAGGTTCAATTGCGGCCTCGGGTCACTGTCTGTGTGGAGTTTGGGCATTCTCCCCGTGTCCGCGTGGGTTTCCTCCGGGCACTCCAGTTCCCTCCCACAGTCTAAAGATATGCGGATCAGGTTGATTGGTCATGTTAAATTGCCTCTTATTGTCAGCGGGATTGATAGGGTAAATACCTGGGGTTACCCAGGTCTCCTTTTGCACTGTAGGGATTCTATGATTCTATAACTGAAAATTTCTCATCCTTTACAAAAACAGAAAATACTGGAGAATCTCAGCAGGTCTGACAGCATCTGCGGAGAGAGAAAACAGCCAAGGTTTCGAGCCTGGATGACCATATCTGAGAGAGTGAGCCCCATGATGTGGGGCTTTGACTGTTTGGTGCTGGTACTGGTGGGAATCCATTGCTCTGACAATGTTTCCAGTCCACTTCTGCTAAATGATAGCTCGACAATTTAAAACTCCCATTCTTGGTCTAACATTTTTCTTTTTAAATTTATCTGAATTATGATTTGCTGCCACTAAATGGATCTGACGCTGGTGCGCCTTCTTCCTATCCAGCTCCATTTCCTCAGACTAAATCCAGAACTGTTTTACTTGATTTATTAATGTCACGTGTATTAGTATACAGTGAAAAATATTGTTTTTGCGCGCTATACAGACAAAACACACCGTTCATAGAGTACATAGGGGAGAAGGAAAGGATAGGATGCAGATGCAATTACAGGTAGATTGAAAAGAAAGATCAGCTTAATATATGATAGGACCATTCAAATGTCTGATGGCAGCAGGAAAGAAGCTATTCTTGAGTCTGTTGGTATGTATTTTTAGACTTCTGTATCTTTTTCCCGACGGAAGAAGGTGGAAGAGAGCATGTCCGGGGTTCGTGGGATCCTTGATTATGCTGGCTGCTTTCCCAAGACAGCGGGAAGTCAGATAGAGTCAGTGGATGGGAGGCTGGTTTGAATGATGGACTGGGCTACATTCATGATCCTTTGTAGCTTCTTGCGGTCCAGGTCAGAGCAGGAGCCATACCAAACAGAAATACATCTGGAAAGGATGCTTTCTATGGTGCACGTGTAAAAAGTGGTGAGAGGCATAGTGGACATGTCGAATTTCCTCAGCCTCCTGAGAAAGTAGAGGCGTTGGAGGGCTTTCTTCGAACATTTTCTGTTTGTCGGTTCAATTCATATAGCCTCATTTGATGAACCTCCCTGCATTCAGTACTCCTTGTAGCTGTGACTGTTTATTAAATGAATAGTGTCCTCCCCGCACACCTGCACACACACACACACACACACTCACACTCACACATACACACACACACACTCACACAAATGGGAAGTAGGGCAACTAAGCCCATTGCACTGGTCACTCATTGGAGAGCACCTCACAGTTGAAGATCCACAGCAGGTGAATATTGCAGGGAACAGGCACTCGGAGTGATGCCGGATCCCAGGACTCTGTTCAGCCCCTTGCTGATGATATGCCTATTCATCCCCCAGCTGCTGGAGCTGCAAATGCAGAGTCACGAGCATCAGGAAGGGATGACAATGTCCCCCCCTTGGAGTGCAAGGCTGACTGGAGGAGTCCCATCGCTTTCTATTCTAGGAGATGGTGCCCTCACTCCAGCAAAATGAGGCCAACACTGTGAGGTTGGCATTAGCAGTGAACACCTTGGCGCAGGACATGCTCACCATGACAGGGGATGTCTGCACCATGGCTCAGCTCATGACCTCCATGTCTGAGGGCGTAAGCTCCATGGTGCCAGGTTTCGACTGCATGCTTCAGGCACTAGTTGGAATCACAAGTCTCAGTGACAGAGGACAGTGTTGCTTCTGGATCTCACTGCAGGTGCCCCTCCATCCCATGGAGGAGGACAGGGGCCCCCGGAAATTCAAAGGGAAGAAGATCAACAGGAGTGCACCCCAGGGCCCTCCAGCCGAGGGAACCCATCTCCAACTTATCTGATACCCCCCTCCCTGTGAGCGACACACCTCCAGCCCCTGACACTGAGGAGGCAGCAGTCAAATCTCCAGGGGACACCTGTCAAGGTCATCTCGGGCAACAAGGCGTGCAATAAAGCAGACTGCCTCGTCCTCAGCTGTGGATCCTGGGGAAACACCTAGAAGTAGTGTGAGGGTCAGGAAGATGAGGAAATCCTAGGCACTTAGCGGACAGGGGTGAAACTAGGCACTCATGTAGATACATCACCATTGTGTTGAATGCTTTGCATTAAATGTCACTTTGTTCAATCGCAGAGCTCCCACCCTACCTGCACATGCGACCAATCTTGGGGGACACCAAGCTCACCTGGCACCTGATTCCTGTGGTGTGTGAGAATGGCAGTGCTACGTCTCCCATACGTAGCATTCACCCCCACCACCGCCATCCCCTGCACCCCCCCACAACCCCAGAGCCCATCCCCCAACCACCGCTCTCCCTCAAAGACAGCTGGGGTCTGAGAATATAGCTGTCATGGGCGCTCCCAGGAAACGGGCACACATCTGCATAATGCGTATCGTGTGGTCACAGACAAGCTGCACGTTGAGGGAGGTGAATTCCTTATGGTTCATCAATGGTGCCACATGGCACCTTGGAGAGCAGTCAATCAGACCTTACACCTGGGGCAAGCCTGCTAAGTGGGTGGAGCCCATGGCCGTAGCACCTTGGCTTGCCTGGTCTCGATCCAAATTAATATACATGTGAACCCTCGCATAAGGGGCATCTGTAACCTTCCGGATACATTTGTGTATGGCCGACTGAGAGATGCCACACAGGTCATCCCTGCTGCTCTGGAATGAGCCACTCGCAGAGAAATTCAGAGAGGCTGTGTTTAAGGTAAATAGGCAATGGGTGTTGTCCCATTCCATGTGGCTTCAGCTCTTGCAGGGTCTGACAGTGGTGCTCCACTGTCCCCTGGGTCAGACACAGCCTTCTACAGCACCGAATCTCAGGCATCTGCAGAAACGATGACCGATGTCGGAAAACCTTCGCCAGTACCTATGCATCTGTGGTGCTGCTCCCGGAACAGCAACAGGTCCAGTCTCTCCCTCCTCCACAGGGCCCTGGACGTGGCCAGGTGCCGCGGCACGTCAGTCTCTCTGCTGCTGCACTATGGCAATAAGTAGGATTGCCAACTCGACAGGCTCCACAATCCTCCAGACCATGCACTATAAAGAAGAGAAAACATAGTGAGCTACTAGGGTTCGTGAGAGAGTCCCGACCCTCCTCCTTCTTTCAATTCTCAGGGACTACCACCCAATGGCAGCATACTCAGTAGGTGCCCCAGTGCCATCCCTCACACCCTCCACTCGGACACTGTAGTCACATCTCCACTTTGGTCTCTGTCAACTCCAGCAGGATACGACGCATGGACGCAACAGGGTCTCAGTGGCATCAAATGCCCACATTCTACCAGCCCCCATGCCACCCCCCCAAAAAAAAACCTGGCATCATGATAGCAGGCAGTTCGTGGTTGCATCGTGACTAGTGTTTGCATTTTAACGGGGGGCCTCGCTGATGCACCCCATCATGACCTCGATTGCGGTGCACGATGATAAACATCATCATCACACCTTACATAGGGGATACATCAGTGTTATCTCTGATGTTGCAGCCTTTCTGGGAATGTCAGCTCAATGCCTGGGACATTGACTTGTGAAGAGTTAACAGTTGGCCTCCACTAAACGATAATGCTTTTTGGCTGCACAATCACTAGTAAGGGGAGGCTGGGGTGGCTGTTCAGCTAAGTGTCTGCAGCCAACTGACACAGCTGGACCATGAAGCCAGCAATATGCAAGTCCGGTGCATTCCAGAGGGCACCGTGTTTCTCCCAGATCACAAGAGGTGCATTACCTACTGAGATCATCTGTTACACGCAAGCACCCGTGACATGGTTTTGGTCTTGCGGGCAGCTTCTCCCCTTAGCCTTCACGCTGCTGCCCGAGTGTGGGTTCCAATCACACTGCAGTCATCCTCCCCTGATTGTGAAACTCTTCAAGCTGCATGAGGGGAGACGTAGCCCATTCCTGAATCCCCCTCTCTACCTTAATGTCCCAGCCACTCATGGGACCCCACCCGGATAACTCACAGTTGCCCCTCAGTGCTGAGCCTCTCATTTTCAAACCCTCCCACCTTCTGGCCAGCCCCAACTGCGATATGGACAGAAATCCAAGAAGGAGGACACAGGAAGCACTGTCTGTGCACGAGCCTTCACAACCCCTTTAAAGCAAGGGGCGGCCCGAAATGAAGAGAAGGTAAGGCCTTTAATTGAGAACCCCCCCACCCCCCCCGGCTCCTCCCCCCAATATGGTGATTCTGGGATCCCCCATTCTCGGTCCCGAGTTACACCTATCTGTGCCCCCACATCCTGCTCAATGCCCCCTATGCAGTGAACACCCCAGAGGTTGAAGGCTGCCTGAGCGCTCACCTCCAAACTCCTCCTCGGAGGTGTGGGTGCCTGGTTCATGCCTATGTGGAGCTGTTGTAAATGGCATGGGTGTGACATCATGCCAGCACCCACTGACAATCCGGTGAGGAAGATGAACCCTGAGAGAGCGCTCACTGATGATATATTAATGGACTAAAATGAGCTTCTCATGTTCCTGTGCTGTGTTTCATGCTACACCACCCACGAGGGGGCTGGAAGACCTGAACACGGAAACCCGCCGGTACAAATCACACTTTCCAAGTCTCGCTGTATTTTAAGCACACGCCACCTTTCCCATGGACGAAGGGCACAGGCTCAAAATTACTCCCTCTAGGGGCGATTCTCCCATCCCAATGTGCTAATTTTTTAGGTTGGAAGAATCACGTGTGGGCCGATTTGCAGGATTTGTGCATGCATTCCCAACACACGCGCATCTCCGAGTGCCGGGTATCCGGTGGGGTCGGGACCATGCTGGAAACTGGCTGGAACAGCAGGTAAGTTACTTTAACCTTATTTTTATGTTATTTAAATGCCATTATCGGGCCCAGGATTGAATTCTCTGGGCCTGAGTGCATCTCCCACCCCGACAATATAATTTAGCTCCGGCGGGGTTTAGAGTAGCTCTCCACTTTCGGGGAACTAGCGGGAGACCCCTCTGGAGTGAAGTGGGGGCAATTGGGCCCCCCAGGGGGTCAAGCAGCGGGATGGTGATGCACCCTGGGCATGGGCACCCTGGCCGGGGGGAGATCTTGCAAAAAAAATTGAGAAAAATTGAAAGAGGCAAATGCAACGTGTAGACCAGATGTGGGAAAAGTTAAAATCAACTTTTGTTTCCTATTGGTAAATAGATAATGCCGCTGTGTGCTGTGAAAAGGCGATTGTCCTATTTAGTATTTCAGGACATCTTTCTCCATAGACAATGGCATTAACTGTACCTTCTCGGGGGTAAGTCAATTGCTGTTGGGCCTACTGCAGTACCTGAGAATTGTTGTTGGAAAATTGCAAAGTCCAAAGATGTGCGGGTTAGGTTGATTGGCCATGCTAAAAATTGCCCCTTAGTGTCCTGAGATGCGTAGGTTAGAGGGATTAGTGGGAAAAATATGTAGGGATATGGGTGGGATTGTGGTTGGTGCAGACTCGATGGGCCGAATGGCCTCTTTCTGTACTGTAGGGTTTCTATGATTTCTATGATTTCTATGATTGCCTTCTTTATGGAATCTGTCTTGTCTCACATACCTGGAAGATGGCCAAAGAACGCATTCTGAATGTGTAACTGCCACACTCTTCACATCATAGTTTGCTGATTTCCTCTTCAATTGCTCCACACATTTATTGTTGATCCACACCAAGCCCTTGGATAACCTTATAGCTCTTTGCATTTTTGTACACACCCGTATACTTCAGCAGCGCCCACATGAAAGATTTATTTTACAGTCAAAAGCTTTGGCACCATGACCTCCTCCCAGAAATTCACATTGTCAAATCATTGCAACACAAGCAGCTGTACGTTGTACGGTCACTTCCTGACAGCCTCTGGTAAGTGTCTGTCTGTCAAGACAGAGGGGCTTGCTCAACTCACAAATCTCAAGGGTGTTTCTTTGCTTACTTGACAAGCTGCCACATAATAAGAGAGCCAAAGTAAATTGGAAAATGGGCTCAGAAATCAAAAGCCCCCTGAGTCTCTTGAAGGAATCCAGCCTGGCCAAGCCCTCAAATAAAAACACTGAGCGAACAGTCAAAATTAGAGGGGGCAATTTTCCCATCTCACCTATCACAGGAATTATAGTGGACTGGGGGTGGACCATACAAAGGTCCATTGACATTGGGTGGAATTTTCTGGTTTTGCGGCGAACGCGGCAGAAAATTCTGCCCAGAGTTTCCATTTTCCTCGTAGCTCAAGAGTAGTACCATTCCGTTCTAATGTTTTGTCCTTCTCATTCACTGCCACACATACAGAGAGTCACACAAGGGTCACGCACAATATTTTGTAAAGCAAGCTCTGTTTGAAAGCAGCCATCATTCTCAAAGTATTATGGACTCGCAAACCTGCCAGTAGCTCCAAACCAGACAGCACCACGTCTCTCACCAAACCTTTCAGAATCTATTGTTAGAACCTCAAGGTATATTATGAAGCCAGACTAGATCCCAACAATTTTGACATAAAGGTGACAAAAGGATTGCACCGACAAATTAATTTTTTTTTACAAAAACAAGCTTTATTCATAACTCAATTTAAGTATAGCTCTAACAAAATTAAGCAGCTTAACTCTCAACAGTTGAACGATCTTCAAACATGAAAAGAAATAACCTTAATTTTTAACTTATCACTATTTCAGTTCCAAATGAGCAACTTTGTTCTTCCAGACTTTAAATATAGTTAGCAATGACAAATATACTTGGTATAATAAGTGTAGACAGCCTTGGAATTTTCAGAGAGATATAGAGCTTCCAGAAGCCTGCAAAATTCCCCTAACTTCAACCAGAACAGCCAAACTCCGACTCCTTTCAGCAAACGTCTGTTTCTTTCTCTGCTACTGATCCAGGAATACACATAAGCTACAACATCACAAGACTCTGTCAATTACTCTAGTCTGAAATCCCAGGGGAACTTAGGTAAATAAAAGTCCATCAACTTTACTTAACATAATCATTTGCAAGGTTGAAAGGAGTAATTATTCTGCTCTCCCAGCATCTGAGCTGTATTCCCACCTGACATACTGACTATCTATAGAAAAAAGCTGAACTTTAAAACATTCTCCAGAAACATAAAAAACACTATATATTTGCACCCTTTCATCACAGTATACAAAATAGATGGTTAGAGAAATAGGGACCTAAGAAGTTACCATAAGCATTGCAAATAAAAATGAAATTGTACAAAGCAAATTCCTCTTTAAGAGCCATATATTGCAAAGTGACTATTCAAAATGGATTTTCAAATGAAAAGGCTGCATTATCAGCTCAAAAGTGATAGCACCAGGTATCCATTTCAGTACTTTGCATGCATTCTGTGCCCTTAATTAAGTTCCAGCATGAAACATGCAGAATCACTGTAGCACACAAAATTCTGATAACCAGCAGATCACAGGAAGAAGGAATTGGAAATGAAACCTCCTTAAAACTCTCCATCCCAGTCTTTTTAATGCTTTGGGTAAAAGGCACTTTCCATGAGCAAAGTCTCTCAGAAGCAGGATATGTATCTTCAGGTGCATGTAAGAGTAGGAAAGAATGTCATTGGTGCCACAATTAACATTAGGCATGATGCAGATATCGCATGACATTCCATGCTGCTGAAATGTGGAAAACACCATACTCTCATTTAAATGGCTACAGACTAAAGCTAATAGATTTATTTGTCAGCCAAATACAAAGAATCAGTAAGACACAGCAAGCTATTAAAAGAACAGTGGTGGTATGATTAGCCTGCAGGAGGTCAAAATGCTCTCTTGCGGATGAATTTTTAAACAACTTAATAAACAATCATAAAGAATTACGTAGAATGTACAGCAGAGAAACAGGCCATTTAACTAAAGTGATCTCTGGTAATGCTCCACGAGCCTCCTCCTCCCTCCTCTTTATCTCACACCTATCAACATATACTTCTATTACTTTCCCCACCATGTGTCTAGCTTCCCAATGGATGCATCTATGCTTTTCACCTCAATTGCTCCATGTGGTAGCAAATGTCATATTACGGTGATCAGGGTTGAAAGGATTAGTGTGGGACAGGGAAAACAAGCACGATGATGTAAGAAATACATGACCAAGAGCAGAGAGGGAGAATGCTTCATGCGTATAGTGAGTAACACCAAACCTTGTATGTAATTACATTTATCTAATACCCCAGTTATAGTTCAGACATACCTATATCTCAGCAATCATTCCTCAACCAATCGCAACCAACTACGACAGGAAGCTGAAATTTTAGCCATTATCTGGGTTAAAAAAATAGATTAGATTATTAGAGACTACCTGATATTTCTGGACTGAGTTTTAATGTTCCCCATTATTGGAAATATTTTATTAATGTCTACCGTTTCAAGTCTCATAATCTTAAAGATTTCTATTTGGCCACCACTCAGTATTCTCTTTTCATAGATCAAATAGTTTTCATTGACCTTGATGGTGAAAATTTCCAATCTATAAAATTCAGACTTCCCTGGAATGGTGGCACAGTGCTTAGCACTGCTGCCTCACAGCACCAAGAACCCGAGTTCAATTTCAGCCTCGGGTGATTGTCTGTGTGGAGTTTGCATTGTTCTCCCCATGTCTGCGTGGGTTTTCTCCGGGTGCCCCAGTTTCTTTGCACAGTCCAATGATGTGCAGATTAGGTAGATTGGCCAGGCTAAATTGTCCCTTAGTTTTCCAAGGATGTGTAGGTTAGATGGCTTGGCCATGGTAAATATGCCAAGTTACGGGGATGGGAGTCTGGGCGGGCGGGGTAAGATGCTCTTTCAGAGAGTCGGTGCAGACTCGATGGGCCGAATGGTCTCCTTCTGTACTGTAGGAATTCTAAGGATTCTAAAAGTTATAAAAAAACTCACAGCTTTTATGCAATTGCCAAAGCTCCCAAAAAATCCTGTCAATCACCTAAGATCAAAAACCCGATATGAAAGGACAAATGCATTGTATATTTATTAAGTCACGAATCACATATTCTGAGAGGCTCAGATCTTCCAAAGGTTTAAATAATTAACATTTTGAATTTCTCCCAGAAGAAAAACCATTTACCTGCCTGACAATCCAGTGAAGTTTTGTGTAGACAGCATAATTCCAGTTGGAAGTTCAAATGTGAGAAGAAAAGACAACCTCTGTTTTGACTCTGCTTTAAAGTGTTGTTGCCTAGATTTCCTTCTCATCATTGTTATAACAGCAGTGTTTTAACAAAAAAAATGTCAGTCAATTGAATTGACAGCCTCTTTGCCCATTCAATTCACTCACTGAATGATTACATACATCCATAATGGTAACTCTATGTGGCATGTACTTAAACAGACTAAAGTATAAAATCAATTGTAGAATTCAAGAAGACTGGAATATGAGAATAAACGCAAAATATTGCAGAATCTGAAACAAAAACAGAAGAATGCTGGAAAATCTCAACAGGTCTGACAACATTTGTGGAGAGAGAATAGAGCCAACGTTGCAAGTCTAGATGACCCCTCGTTAGGGCTGAAGAAGCTGATGAGTTCTGATGAAGAGTCATCTCGACTCAAAACGTTGGTTCTATTCTCTCTCCACAGATTCTGTCAGACCTGCTGAGATTTTCCAACAGTCTTCTGTTTTTGGAATATAAGAATGTTCTGTTTGCCAATAAATTTAAAGAAAATGGTCTGCCTAGTTTCTAAATTGTCAATGCTAAAAATGGGATGAAAAAATTTGGAGGAATAAATTTTGCATCTTTGCACCCAGTCAGCATGCTGAAAAGACACTAACAAATTGAAAACAATATTAAACTTATTAGTTGTAATAAAGGCTCACATTTTATTTGTGTTTTTGCTGTTTTAACTTCCTCTGATTCCTATTCAAGGACACCCAGATCCCTCTGAATATCAAAATAAGCACAGTATCACGAAATGGGCAATCATAGGACTGAGTCCGTGCTGGAATTTGGATCTTGCCAGTTTTTGGATCGGGCAGTTTAGGCCGGTTCATGTTGGGTCGAAGGTTGCTTGGGCCACTCAAAGTGTGGGAAATGACAAGCATGCAAAGCAGGTAACTAGTTGGCGAGCTACTTTGCCAACACAGCGCCTAGCCAAACAGGTTGGTGCATTATTTTACACATCTGATAATAATATAAATTCATGCATGGCAGCTTACAAAAGTGCCTTGTTTTGGGACATTGCCGGTTTCCGGATAGCTGGATCTGAGACAATGTATTGAATCTGTATTTCCCAGTCAATCAGCACTTAAAAAATAATTCTGCTTTCCCATTTTCCCTACCAAAGTTCCCTATCATTATCCTCCACATTATAATCCTTCTGCAAAGTTCCTGCTTACTCATTTAACCTGTCTAAATCCTTTTGCAGTCTCTTTGTATCTCCTCACATCCTTCTATTTGCCAACCTTGCTTTGTCTCATCTGCAAATTTGGATACATTGCACTCAGTCCCCCTATCTAATTCATTGTTGGGGCAGCATGGTGGCACAGTGGTTAGCACTGTTGCCTCACAGCTCCAGGAACCTGGGTTTGATTCCAGCCTTGGGTGACTGTGTGGATCTTGCATTATCTCTCCGGGTCTGTGTGGGTTCCCTCCAGGTGTTCCGGTTTTCCCCCACAGTCCAAAGATGTGGAGGTTAGGTGGATTGAGCATGGTAAATTGCCCCTTAGCATCCCAAGATGTGTCAGTTAGATGGATTAGCCATGGTAAATGTGTGGGCTTACAGGATAGGGCGGGAGAAGAAGGCCTCGGTAAGAGGCCCTTATAGAGAGTTGGTGCAGATTCGATGAGCCAACTGGCCTCTTCCGCATTGTAGGGATTCTGTGATATGATTACAAATAGATAAGGACCAGCCACGTATCCTTGTGGCACCCCACTAGTTACAGCCATCAAACTTGAAAATGACCCATTTATTCTGACTCTCTATTCTCTTTCTGTTAAAGCAATTCTCAATCCATGCTAACATATTACCCTTAATCCCATGAGACCTAATTTTCTGCTATAACTTTGTATGTGGCACCTTATCAAATGCTTTTCAAAATGCAAATATATTAAATCCGCTAGTTCCCAATTATCCACCCTAATAATTACAACCTCAAAAAACTCTTAAGTGATTTGTCAAACATGATTTCAATTTCATCAATCCATGCTGACTCTGCTTAATCATGTTAGAATTTTGTAAGTGTGCGGTTTTCACCTCTCGAACTATGGATTGTAGATGTTTTCCCTTACTGATATCAGGCTAACTGACCCATATTTTCATGTTTTGTCTTACTCCTTTCTGGAATAGTGGGATTACATTTGCCACCTTCCTATCTGCAGGGACTGTTCTAGAATCAAGGCAATTTTAGAAGATCTAAGCAATGCATCCACTATCTCTATCACTATCTTTTTTAACACCTGAGAGCGTATGACATTGATTTCCAAGCCTCTGTGGTCACGTACTCCCATTAATTTCTCCAGTACAATTTCTTTACTAATAATAAGTTCCCCATTTGTTCTAGATCTTTGATTCCCTGAAGACAGGTAAGGTAGCTGAGAGACTGCAAAAAGGAGAAAACACAAAGAAAGAAACAAAAGGCTGTGGAGCATGGTACAGTACAAAACAGACAAGCAGAGAGGGTAGAGAAAGGAGCAGAATACAACCATATAAAGAAATAGCTAGTGCAGCTTAGCTAAATTAACTGCATGACCATGAAAAAGAGCCGTTAGCGGTGACCTTTATAGCTCCAGAAGACCACATGGGTGACCTACAAGTAATAGTGTAGAATGTATAGGGAGCAGATAGACAAGCCTTAAAAAATCACAAAAGTAGACATTCTGATAAAATGACAGGTAACAGAACAAACCACAGAGACCAAAGGCCCACCACTTGGATTTGACCTAGTTTGCAATGCGGAGAAAAGGGGAAGGGTTGACACTTGATTGACACATGGATTATTTCAAAGTAATGTTGCATGTGTCCATTGTGATGCAAAAATATATAAATACAGTGCTTTGAGCTGTAAACAACAGTGTCTCTGACTTTGACTTAGAAGGCCTTTCCCACATACATGTGGCTTGAATAAATTCACCATGTTATGCTACACTCAGGTCTGAAAGCTCAATCTTGACTAAACCCTCCAACATTCCCCCCTACCTTTGGAATTTTTTTGTGCCTTCTACTGTCAAGATGGATACAAAGTATTTGTTTAATGTCTCTGCCATTTCCTAATTCCCCGTTATAAAGAACAAAGAACAAAGAACAAAGAACAATACAGCACAGGAACAGGCCCTTCGACCCTCCAAGCCCGCGCCGCTCCCCGGTCCAGGATTGAATCCTGAATCCAGGATCCCCGCCCAATTTTCCAGCCTATCTACATACCAATATCCTATCCACCGAGCTGTCCCTCACAGCTACGATGCTTTGTTCATCACAACCTATTAACTCACCCCCACCCCCCCATTCCAGACCATGTGATCTCCAGAGAGAGGCGAAAACCCAGAGTGAAAACCCCAGGGCCAATATGGGGAAAAAAAATCTGGGAAATTCCTCTCCGACCCCCTGAGGCGATCGAAACGAGTCCAGGAGATCACAATGGCCCTGATCGGAAAATGCTTCCCAACCCTATTCATTTCCACTTCCACGAACACCATATGAATTCCCTGCCCCCGAGACAGGTTCCCAACTATCCGCAGTCTCGCTCTGTACTGGCACCAGCAAGATGATCATAGAATGAAGCCTTGAAACGAGGAACAAGGAACAATTAGCCCGCGCCGCTCCCTGGTCCAAACTAGACCACTCTTTTGTATCCCTCCATTCCCACTCCGTTCATATAGCTGTCTAGATAAGTCTTAAACGTTCCCAGTGTGTCCGCCTCCACCACCTTGCCCGGCAACACATTCCAGGCCCCCACGACCCTCTGTGTGAAATATGTCCTTCTGATATCTGTGTTAAACCTCCTCCCCTTCACCTTGAACCTATGACCCCTCGTGAACGTCACCACCGACCCGGGGAAAAGCTTCCCACCGTTCACCCTATCTATGCCTTTCATAATTTTATACACCTCTATTAAGTCTCCCCTCATCCTCCGTCTTTCCAAGGAGAACAACCCCAGTTTCCCCAATCTCTCCTCATAACCAAGCCCCTCCATACCAGGCAACATCCTGGTAAACCTCCTCTGTACTCTCTCCAAAGCCTCCACGTCCTTCTGGTAGTGTGGCGACCAGAACTGGACGCAGTATTCCAAATGCGGCCGAACCAACGTTCTATACATCTGCAACATCAGACCCCAACTCTTATACTCTATGCCCCGTCCTATAAAGGCAAGCATGCCATATGCCTTCTTCACCACCTTCTCCACCTGTAACGTCACCTTCAAAGATCTGTGGACTTGCACACCCAGGCCCCTCTGCGTCTCTACACCCTTTATGGTTCTTCCATTTATCGTGTAGCTCCTCCCTACATTATTCCCACCAAAATGCATCACTTCGCATTTATCAGGATTGAACTCCATCTGCCATTTCCTTGCCCAAATTTCCAGCCTATCTATATCCTTCTGTAGCCTCTGACAATGTTCCTCACTATCTGCAAGTCCTGCCAGTTATAGTTTATTGCTGTCTGTCTCTAATGTAGTAAGAGTTTTAACAACACCAGGTTAAAGTCCAACAGGTTTATTTGGTAGCAAATGCCATTAGCTTTCAGAGCGCCGCTCCTTCATCAGATGGAGTGGAATTCTGCTCTCAAACAGGGCACAGAGACACAAAATCAAGTTGCAGAATACTGATTAGAATGCGAATCTCTACAGCCAACCAGGTCTTAAAGATACAGACAATGTGAGTGGAGGGAGCATTAAGCACAGGTTAAAGAGATGTGTATTGTCTCCAGACAGGACAGCCAGTGAGATTCTGCAAGTCCAGGAGGCAAGCTGTGGGGGTTACTGATAGTGTCACATAAACCCAACATCCCGGTTTAGGCCGTCCTCATGTGTGCGGAACTTGGCTATCGGTTTCTGCTCAGCGACTCTGCGCTGTTGTGTGTCGTGAAGGCTGCCTTGGAGAACGCTTACCTGAAGATCAGAGGCTGAATGCCTGTGACCGCTGAAGTGCTCCCCCACAGGAAGAGAACAGTCTCACCTGGTGATTGTCGAGCGGTGTTCATTCATCCGTTGTCGTAGCGTTTGCATGGTTTCCCCAATGTACCATGCCTCGGGACATCCTTTCCTGCAGCGCATCAGGTAGACAACATTGGCCGAGTTGCAAGAGTAGGTACCGTGTACCTGGTGGATGGTGTTCCCACGTGAGATGATGGCATCCGTGTCGATGACCCGGCATGTCTTGCAGCGGTTGCTGTGGCAGGGTTGTGTGGTGTCGTGGTCACTGTTCTCCTGAAGGCTGGGTAGTTTGCTGCGGACAATGGTCTGTTTGAGGTTGTGCGGTTGTTTGAAAGCAAGAAGTGGGGGTGTGGGGATGGCCTTGGCGAGATGTTCATCTCTAATGTACACACAGTTATTCTCATTAATCCCTTCTCTCTGACCTGTCTATCAAAGTTTTTACCATCTGGGGAGGGAGTTTCTGAAGTTCACCACACTTTGGCTGGAATTTTACTGGCACACCTGCCTGAGGCTCGTAAGACCGCACCCGAGGCCAATGGAGAATGCCGTTCTGCGAGTCTTGCCCGCCCCAATTTCAGGACGGGCGTGCCGGTAAAATCAGGGCCTTTGTGTTTATAAGTACCTTCTGCATTCATTATTGAATGGTTCACTCATAAGTTGGAACTTCCTTTACTGGACCTCCCCAACGGAGGAAATAACTTCTCTGTATCTGTTCTTGTCTATCTTTTTCTTAAATGCCTCTCTTTGAACACTCCTCAGCTAGTGCGGTAAAGATTATAACAGTGGCTGTAGTGATGGATAGAGTATGAATCAGGTTATTAGCAGTGAATGTAGCCAGGGTAATACAACAATTGTGGGATAGTTTATTAGATTTGATGTAAAGGAACAAACTAGCAAAGAGTAAGACAAAAGCAAAATGCTGTGGATATTGAATATATGGAATCAAAACAGAAGATGCTGGAAAAGGCTCAGCAGATTAGACAAGGCTGGGATTCTCCAGCCGTTCACGCTGGTGGGATTCTCTGGTCCCACTGCCAGTGCACCCCCTGCCATGGGTTTCCCAGCACCATGAGGTGCCTTCAATAAGAAGGCTCCCATTGACAGCTGTAGGACCGAAGGATCCCACCCCCAGCGAACAGCAGCCTGCCTCCTGCTGCCGAGAAACACACAGCTGAGTGGCCCGAGAATCCCCACCAATATCTGTGGACACAGTAACAGAGCTTACGGGTGAAATGTTTCAGCCGTTCCCGCCAATGGGATCTTCTGGTCCTGCTTGGCTGCGCGCCAAATTCTCCGTCTTCACTTGTAGCAGCAGCTGGGCCTGAATGGCTGTAACATTTCGGCCTACATTTCAGATTGATAACCTTTTGTCCGAACAAAGTTTTAAGCAAGTAAATAGGCAGGGAGATGAAGGGACAAGGTGATAAGAACAAAAGACAAGGTGAATTTTACCAGTGGTAAGGCAGGGGAAATGAACTGACTCAAGGAACAATGGAGCAAAGCAAAAGGAGATGGTAATGGGGTAAGTAAAGAAACAATAGATGGATCGAGAGTGAGTGTCAATTAAGTAGCCGCATCATTACCATCGTTGTCATCTGACAATTGGGGCAGAGTTTCTGATCTGAATTTGCCATTGCTGCAAGTGTCAGAATTTGCGATAGGCTGCTGCATGCTGTACCACTTCGTGAGGGGACATTTATCGCCAACTACATGATGAACAGCTGAGGAATTGGGGCATGAGGAAGAGGCAGAGGAGAGGGAGGAAGAGGCAGAGGAGAGGAAGGAAGAAGAATAGGAAGGAGAGAAGAAAGAATGTTGGAGGCAACCTTGACGGCGCCTTTTTGTCCGGGCTGTCGGTGAAGAATTTATCCAAGTACGATACCAGTAACTGAAGCTCCAACACACCATTCAAAAGCAGTTTCCAATTTTATCTTCACTCTGTCACCAACTATCACAGTGTCCATGTAGCCACAATGCAAAAATAAAGTCCACCACAAAATACGTATTCCAAACCAAGTTTGTGAATATAATCATGACATATTGCATACAAAGGTTAACTCATCAACCTTGTGCATTCCTTTATTGCCCATTTCTTTGCCTGCCCCAGTGCTCCCACACAGTGCTACCCTAGTTAGAGGCTGCAGTATGGCTGGTAGGAGACGGAGGGGATCCTGCAGCGGATCCTGCAGCATGATCTCAAGCAGTTCACACCGTAACAGGTCTGGTTGTGCACTGCCCCATCCCGACATGTGCAGAGACGATTTGGCCTGGATGACGGGCAACAGCACAGAGGCTGGCCAAGTGGCAATGGTGGGACGTCGAATGCAGCCACTATGAGAGGTCCAACAGGGCCACTGCCACCCCCCTGGGGTGGTGCCTCATCAATCCTACTGATATGTGAGCAGAGGTTTCCAAACTGATTGGATACCCCTTTCAGATGGGGAAATATATCACCATCCCTTCACTGTCGCTGGGTCAAAATCCTGGAGTTCCCTCCCTAGCAGCACTGTGGGTGTGCCTACACCTCAGGGACTGCAGTGGTTCAAAAAGGCAGCTTGCCACCACCTTCTCAAAGGCAATTCGAGATGGGCAATAAGTTTTGGTCTCAGCAGTGATGCTCATATCCCATAAATGAATTTTTTAAAAATCTTTGATTTGATTTATTATTGCCACATGTATTGGTATACAGTGAAAAGTATTGTTTGTTGTGCGTTATACAGCAAAGCATACCATTCATGGAGAAGGAAACGAGAGAGTGCAGAATGTAGTGTTACAGTCATAGCTAGGATGTAGAGAAAGATCAGCTTAATGCAAGGTCGGTTCATTCAAAAATCTGACGGCAACAGGGAAGAAGCTGTTCTTGAGTCGGTTGGTATGTGACCTCAGATTTTTGTAGCTTTTTCCCAGCGGAAGAAGGTGGAAGAGAGTATGTCTGGGTGCATTGGGTCCTTAGTTATTCTGGCTGCTTTGCTGAGGCAGCGGGAAGTGTAGACAGAGTCAATAGATGGTTTGCGTGATGGATTGGGCTACATTCACGACCTTTTGTAGTTCCTTGTGGTTTTGGGTAGAGCAGGAGCCATACCAAGCTGTGATACAACCAGAAAGAATGCTTTCTCTGGTGCATCTGTAAAAGTTGGTGAGAGTCATAGCAGACATGCCAAATTTCTTTAGTCTTCTGAGAATCTACCAGCTGCATTGGTGCCTCCAACCAAATACATGTTCAAAGTATTAATCCCTTTAGTATGCAATATTGTCTAAAATGTACAAATTATAATGCACAAATGCAACTGAGACAAAGGCTTAACACCACTTACTGCCGTTAATGCGGCAGGTGAGGTTGGTTGAGTATCTGTGTATAACGTTTGCACTAATAGTTTGAATTGTACATACTTTTCCACACAAAGATGGTGATGATATTTTGATTTCATTTCATTGATGGATTATAAAGCACTTTTGTGCAATTAAGTTGTCAAAGTATGCAGTACATGCAGTCAAAACTCCGCCAACTGCTTTTGGTGGAACTAAGCTGCCCCCATGCCTGGCCATGCAGTAGCCTTGAAGGTACCGGGTAACATTTGTTCCAAACAAATATAGAGCATGCACAAAAAAATAAAAGGGACCATGCATTGAAAATGCTGGCCTTGTGAACAAAGATATTTTAAAGGGAAGATTGGGTAGAATTCAGTCTTAAGTCCACTGTTAGTTGAGATGTCCAGGACAAGTCTGCTGCATGAATGCAGTGGAAAACATGGCGACTGGGTAGCTGCTTGCAATATGCTGGGTTCAGAATGGCTTTCTTTCACTAGTTTCACCTAAACCTAAATGACAGCCTTGTCAGTTTCACCCAAGTCTATTTTTAATAATTAAGGCACCACTCTAATTTCATCAACGTTCAGGGATGTGGAGAGTTATTTTTTTCCCAGAAGCCAACATTACCCATGCCAGTTTTAATCACTGCAATTCTCAGCTGAGGGTGTCACTCTGGCTGATAACCATTGTACCTGCAAACTACAAAACTTTTACAGCAAACTTTTGTCCTTTCTCCAGATCCATTATTAATTTGATACAGTGCCACACAGCAGACCTGTGAGCAAAGTTGGAACTGGAACATGGAGTAAAAGGGACAGTATAGCGATATATCAAGTGGCTGAGTGACAGGAAGCAGAGAGCAGCAGTGAATGTTTTTTGGACTGGAGAAAGGTTTACTGTGGGGTTCCCAAGGGATTAGAAATAGGACCCCTGCTGTGCTGGGTATCTATTTATGGATAGACCTTGGTGAACATGGCAAATTTTCAAAATATGCAGATGTTACTAAATTTGGAAGTATTGTGAACTGTGAGGAGGATAGTGTAAAACTTCAAAAGGACATAGGTTGATAGAATTCCCCAGGGGTCAGTGTTAGGACCCTTGCTGTTCCTGATATATGACCTATTAATGATCTAGACCTTGGTGCACAGGGCAATATTTCAAAGTCTGCGGATGGTGTGAAACTTGGAAGCATTGTGAACTATAAGGAAGATAGTGATAGACTTCAAAAGGATATAGACAGATTAATGGATACGTGATAGATAAAATTTAATGCAGAGAAGTGTGAAGTGATTCACTTTGGTAGGAAGAACTGGGAGAGGCAATATAATAGGCATAAATCTATGGGAGTGCAGGAGCAGAGGGATCTGGGGGTATTTATGGGCAAAACATTGAAGATGGCAGGACAGGTTGAGAGAATGGTTGAAAGAGCTTTGGGATTATGTGCTATAAAAATAGGGGCACAGCATATAAAAGCAAGAATATTAATGGTGAACCCAATGGTTTGGACTGAACTGGAGTATTGCGCCCAGTTCTGGGCATCACATGTTAAAAAGGATAAAGACATTAGAGAGTGCAGAAGAGATTCCTAAGAATAGTCTCAGGGATGAGGAATTTCAGTCCCATAGATAGATTAGAGAAGTTAGGATTTTTCTGCTCGAAGAGAAGGTTGAGAGGGTATGGAGGCATTCAAAATCATGAGGGGTCTGGACAGAGTAGATAGAGATAATCTGTCCCCATTTATGGAAGAATCGAGAATCAGAGTGTGATCATTTAAAGTAATTGCGAAAAGTAGCAATGACGACATAAGGAAACTATTTCTAAGAAAGGGAGTGGTTAAAATCTGGAATGCACAGGGAATGCTTTTTGCCATTTGTGGGATGTGGGCATCACTGGCTGAGCCAGCATTTATTGCCCAGTCCTAACTGCCCACGAACTGAGTGTCTCACTTGGCCATTTCAGAGGGCAGTTAAGAGTCAACCACATTGCTGTGGGTCTGGAGTCACATGTAGGCCAGACAGGTAAGGATGGCAGATTTCCTTCCCTAAAGGACATTAGTGAACCAGATGGGTTTTACAACATTCGACAATGGTTTCATGGTCATCATTAGATTTTATTTTTTATTTTTTTTTTATTTTCTTTTGTGGGGGAGGGACTTGCAACAGGTCTTCAGAAGTGAATTGAATGATTATCTGAAGAGAAAAGGAACTTTCAGTGTTACAGGTAAAAGAGCAGTGAGAAACACAAGATAAATTCTGCAGAGGGCTAGCACAGACATAATGGGCCAAATGGCTTCCTTCGGTGCTGCAACTATTTGATGACTCTCTGATTATTTTAATGTTTGTTTTGCACTGAACATCAACCACATGTAAAATATGTTTGTTTACGCATTTGCTTTGAACATTTCCTTCCCTCCAAGTATTAACATTTCAGATCAAAATGTCCCACATGTTAATGAAGCTGCATTTTTCTAGTTATACATTACAGATTTAAATTAGGATTGGTGTGCACTTAATAAAATCATCAATTTTACAGTGTCAGTCAGCCAGTGGAGTTGGTGAAAATAGGTCAAGATTTTTCTCAATAAAATTAACTGTTTTCAAACAAATTATGATTTGCATTCTTCAAAAAGAAAAATTGCCTCCAGTTAAGTGCCGCTTTATACTACAAGAGAGAGGGAATGTGTCTGTTAGTGACATGCAATCCGTTTGGCTGATGTGGCTGTCATTATTGAATAGTTTTCAGCCTATGCAAAGCTGTGAGATGTGAGTGTGATGCTTGCAGCAATGTTAAGTGTGCGAGGTTGAAGTAAAGCATCTGAATGTTAGTTATGAATAACAATTGGCAGATTTCTTTTATTCTTTCACAGGATCTGGGTGTCTCTGGCTAGGCCAGCATTTATTGCCCATCCCGAATTGCGCTTGAGAAGTTGGTGGTGAGCTGCCTTACCTAGATAGAAATAAAGAAAATAGAGCAGGAGTAGGCCATTCAGCCCTTCAAGCCTACTTCACCATTCAGTATTACCATAGTTGATCCTCTATCTCAACACCATACTCCTGCACTCTTCCCATGCCCCATGACACCTTTAGAGTCTAGTGACACCTTGAACCACTGTAGTCCATGCAGTGCAGTTACATCCACGGTGCTGTTAGCGAGGGACTTCGACTGGCGACAGTGATGGAACAGCGATACAGTCCCAAGTCAGGATGGTGTGTAACTTGGAGAGAAACTTGCAGGTGATGCTGGCGTTCCCATGCATCTGATGCTCTTGTCCTTCTAGGTGGTAGAGGTCACACATTTGGAAGGTACTCTCAAAGGAGATTTGGTGAGTTGCTTCAGCACATCTTGTAGATGGCACACACTGCAGCCACTGTGCACTGGTATTGGAGGCAGTAAATATTTAAGGTGGCGGATGAGGGGTAGTATGCAGATGCAGGGTGAGTCAGAAAAAAAGGTAATTGTTGTCAAGAAACTGCTGCCTGCAAAATGCACTCACTGATGGTATTCAAAGGTTCATTGAACTAATAAAGTGCACTATGTATTGAATTTACTTATGAAAACTCTCTATCATTCTACTCTAAACTTGGCATGAGCTACTTAGCAGTGTTCAATCAATACATCTTGTAATTAAAATCCACCTGCGGATGAATCCCTTTTTAATAGCATCTGACACCACAATGATTTTTGGTACTTCGTTTTTCTTGAAAAATCCCAATCTTGGGTTGATCACTTGAAGTACAAATGTGGCGCGAACTTAATTAAACAATCGGCGCCTGTTCAGATTACTTTCATTGTGTGAGCATGCAGCATATTAAAAGTAAGAGCAGATCTCAAAGAGATTGATGACGATAAAATCAAATTTAATGAATTTCAGTTCCAATATTAAAACTCGCTTGCATTCTTTGTAATTGATTTGTTTTCCCAAGAAACAACATAATCGATTCTGCTGATTTCTAAATCAAATAAATATCCCTGTCTGTCGAGTCGGCTTGCTTTCAATGTATTATTAAATGTTTTGATGTCCAGAGGATTATTCTAAATAAGACAAGCACATTGTGCTGAGCAGCAAGGCAACATTTTTTAAATGTATATTGAATCAGCCACTTACTGCTTGGATTTTGAATAAAATAAAACATCAAACTCTTTCACCTCCCCACTCACTGACTGATGTTCAGCATGCAGGTGGGCACAGGATAGCTGAATGTTGGTATAAAAATCAAATGGCTTCACAAGAACTTGTTCAGAACACAATTCAGCTGCTCAAAAGCATCTCCACAGATAATAACATTGTGTGAAACTGTTGGAATCATTGGAGGAATCTTAACCCAAAGAGCAGTGGAGCTGAAGACGGAGGTTGGGTGGGGGGGGGGGGGGGGGGGGTTGTACAGAATGGTTGGGGTTAGAGCGGGGGATATAATAGAATTGATTTTTCAAAAGGAAGAGAAATGTGCCTCACTTCTGTATTTAATGCAGGTAAGTTTCGATGTCAGTCAGTGACCTTTGCTGATGGCGATTTCCGAATTGGATGCGGGCATCATTGATTTGATTTGATTTATTATTCATGAAGATGAGACCATCATTGATTTGATTTGATTTATTATTGTCACATGTATTAACATACAGTGAAAAGTATTGTACCTTGCGCGCTATACAGACAAAGCATATCGTTCATAGAGAAGGAAACGAGAGAGTGCAGAATGTAGTGTTACAATCATAGCTCAGCAGTAGAGAAAGATCAACTGAGTGCGAGGTAGGTCCATTCAAAAGTCTGATAGCAACAGGGAAGAAGCTGTTCTTGTGTCGGTTGGTACGTGACCTCAGACTTTTGCATCTTTTTCCCGATGGAAGAAGGTGGAAGAGAGAATGTCCTGGGTGCGTGGGGCCCTTGATTATGCTGGCTGCTTTTCTGAGGCAGTGGGAAGCGTAGACAGTGTCAATGGATGGGAGGCTGGTTCGCGTGATGGATTGGGGGACATTCACGACAGTCACATTCACATTCATTGGGGAATTTGATGTCCTAAGGAAACAATGAGGTGTTTTTAAAATTGTTTTTAACTTGGTTCCAATCTTTAATTTAGCAGGATGAGCAGCATGGTGGCATAATGGTTAGCACTGCTGCCTCACAGTGCCAGGGACCCGGGTTCAATTCCCAGCTTGGATCATTGCATGTACGTTCTCCCCGTGTCTGCTTGGGTTTCCTCTGGGTGCTCCAGTTTCCTCCCACAGTCCAAAAGGCGTGCTGGCTAGATGCATTGGCCATGCTAAATTCTCCCTCAGAGTCCCTGACAAGCGCCAGAGTCTGGTGACTAGGGGATTTTCACAGTTACTTCATTGCAGTATAAATGTAAGTTTATTTGTGACACTAATAAATAAACTTTCTTTGGATTGAGGAAACGGACATGGGAAGTTGAGGTGAGTTTGAGCAGTAGTTCGGGTGGATATTTAAATTTGTCATTGTTCCAGCTGAATAAAATCTCACTTACTGCAGCTGCTGTCTCTGGCAGAGAAAGTTTGTTTGCAGTCAGTATTTTCCAGCCTAGGTGGGTTTCAAATTGACAAGGTTAGGGTGGAAGGTGCTGTCGTCACTGTTCAACAGCAGAGCGCCATCATCATTCATCACAGCACATACACAGGAGTGGGGTCCATGGGAATGAGGTTCACAGTTTGGGGGAAGACAAAGGGAATCATTACTCACCTCCTGATAAAGAGAACGCAGAGAAGGAGCAGCAGGGATATGAAGATGAGACCATGAAGATCAGACGATCCAATTGCTGCTAGAATGCAAACAATGCCCTTTTATTGTGAAGGCTCACCTAACGTGACTGGGTCCACTTTTGCTGGGAGTGTGTGCGGCACATCTGTCAGCACCTGGCTGAGTTACTGATGCACTGTTGTAGTATTGTCCTTCTCAATAATAGCCCACATGTTCAGCACCTCTGTACATCGGTGCGGAGCTTGGAGAAGGTTGTGACGCCTGACCTGGATTCTCTACAGCTGTCCCTGTCACCAACGTTTGCAAGTCCTCACTTCTAAACTGTGAATCATCAGTCAAAAATCAACGAACTGTCTAAGTGAATCCACCAAAAAGAATGTGAGTATTGTGCTGGTGTGTGGCTGTAGGGCTTCTGATGGAGCATGTGCAGAAGGAATGAGAGCATCTGAGGAATGATCCTCCTGTATGCACTGGCACATATGCTATATTCATCTAGATCTTGGAAAACCAAAGAAAGGGAACTGATTTAGCCATGACAGGCCATAATCTTGCCAAAGATCACACTCAGCCTTCCCATAGCTCAGTCAGTGATGAAATGAAGTGAGATACTTGTATTTGTAATTCTGTCACGAGCTATCTGTAAGTTCCCCTGTCTCCCCGTTTGTCACCAAGGCACCTTCCTCTGCATCAGTCTGTTTGTAGTTGTCTGCCTTCAGTCATCTTTCATTTGTGTTTTGTCCTCTCTCTCCTAAAAGGACTTAAAAAAAGAGATCTGTGAGAAACTGAAGGTGAAGTGATCATCCAATCGATGCAAAACATTTGGATGGGGTGACTATGAGACACATGCATCACATTGCATAAGGACTGGAGTGAGTGGCAATGGTGGATAGATGGATGGGAAGGTGATGGGAACATAGGAACAGAAGAAAGAGGAGCAGGCCATTCAGCCCCTGGAGCCTGCTCTGCCATTCAACTAGATTATGGCTGATCTTTTGCCTCACTGTCTTGAAATGCATAGAGTTAGAACGCTGGATGATGCTGAAAGTTGAATGGGAGAGAGGACTGATGTGACTGAGAGAAGGGGAGTGAGCTAAAACCATACGATGCAGCTGAATCAACGAATGTGTTTATTTTCCCTGTCTTGGTTGAGTCATTAAACGTTTCCTACATTGCAAACATGAAGTGGGCAGAATGTTCCTGCTGTTCACCACTCCACCCAGAGAGAACAGCACGTTCTTTACTCCCATTGCTGTGGAAGGTGTGTGCCTCCTCCTGCTGACTATATCCAATGATGAATCTAGCAAGGTGTTACTGAGTCTGGGTGCAGCCCTTACTCCATGTCCACCATCCATTCTGAACACATTCGATGTCCATTACACCTGCTGTTCAGCCTGTGGAGACATGAAGACCCGAAATGAAAATGAATTGGCTCAACTGAGTTGAGATCACACATCCAGAGCTATGCAGTTGACTCCTACAATATCCCACAAACACACACACCACTGCACCCCTCAGATTAGCATCAGAGTCATACAGTCAGTTTATGGACATTCATCTTGGACATCCAACAATCAGGGATTGATTGTAGCACTGAAGTATCTCCCTGTACCACCCAGAGGTATGATTTCAGTTGGGTTACTGCAACAGACAATCATTTTAAATTTAAAGGGTTTGATCTTTGTAGAAAAGCAGAAATAACTATCTTTTTGATGCCCATCTCCTGACCAGATCTTGTTGCCGAATAGTTATATAATGCTTCGGTTCTTGCTCATCCTGGAAAGAGAATCAATCAAACAACTATGTCATGCGCAAAAAGAGCTGTGTATTTTGTGGACTGGATGCTGAGCTTCCTGAGGATTTTGGTGCCTTTTTTCCTTCTAGCTTCCTACTTTCCTAGGTGCATGGGATTGAATAGGTACATTTTAAAATATTTTTCATGTCAAGACATTTTTAAACTTATTACAAAACTGACTGGTGTACACCAATGAAATAATAAAAATACACTGAGCTTCTTAAAGTTATTTTAAAGATATTAAATCAAATTACTCACAGCTGGAAGATGAAATATCTATTATAAGTGCTAATTTTTGCTGCTAAACATATTTTCAGGTTATCACTGGTTATCACCAGGTTAGCACCAGGTTATCACTCTTAAATACATTGTAAGAAATTTGCAAGTAGACCATTTAACTCTACAAGTCTGTTAAGATATTCAATTATTTCATGGCTGATCTAAGTATTGATGTGCTAGCCTTCATCCGCACATCTTTTAATATCTGAATGACAAAACTCTTATCAAATTCAGTTTTGAAAAATTACACTTTGGCCCGCTCTGTGCGATGCTGCTGCCCTCTCAGGTAGGAATAGGCCCCACCCCTTACTTTCCAGAGGGAATCACGCTTGGACAGTTTGTGATGCACAGAGTGTTGGAGAATCTTAGCGTACTCTAGTAAGTATGCTAAAACACCAGCAGGATTTACTCCCATTTTCCAGCACGTTGGGAGCTTAGAATTTTTTGGGAGAATCCTAGCCTCGTTGTTTCATTATTTGTTCATCAAAAAATGTTTGGAGATTTCATTTGTTCCTGCTTTAGTTTTCACAGATACAATCATCTGCATGCTGCTTTCAGAATTGAACCATATATAGGATCAAATAGCAGTGTGAAAACCTCTTAAGTCAATAAGCATGTAATAACTTAGATTATCGTCTGCTAAACTGTACGTTTGGAAACTTCTGTGAATAGGAGTGACAGCCGAATAAGCAATTGCTCATAAATGTGTGTGAAATTGTCCAGAAATCCATGCAAGGCTGCAGGCAGAATCCTTTGATCAGGGGAACGCAGGACAAAAACAAGTGTGATATTAAGAGAAAATGTTTAAGCTAACATGATGGATAGAAAACCTTCCTGCTTGATTGTAACTATAACAAAGTTTATTTACCTGTTTCAAAACAGCCTTTGTTGAAGTGTGATGATACTGTACTATTGATACATTTTATGTCTAAGGGGAATGTTTTAAGATTCAGTTTGTTTTTATAGGCAGTCAATATGTCTGGGGGGAGAAAAGCGCAGATGTTGGGAGAGCAGGATAATAACTCAATGTACTCATCATGGGTGGGATTTTACCACCCCACTATGCTACTCGAGTAGTGTCGCAGGACAGGAAATATGAGTGAGAGGTGAAAAATCATACTCACACTGATATTGTAAGGTCCCGCTCTGCCAGTGTAATATGTATAGGCTAATTTTTATATAATTAGTGAGCCCGGGATATAATAGTCTGGGCTCACTCAGCTTTCCGATCATGCCGGTGGAGGCTCTCGCCACCAAACGGGGGGGACCTGACATGATGGCCTCGCCAGTGGGACCGGAAAACATCGAGGCCCCCCCCTCGATTGGTTGAAAACAGGAGCGGGTAGTGCCCCTTGAACAATGCCAGCCTGGCTCTCTGGCATCCTGTCACCTACCGGGCACTAGGCAGTGCCAATGGGGTGAGGCCTGAGCAAGGTGGGGTTTGATGGGGACAGAGTCATATGGAGAGGTGGGGGAAGTTCCATAGCTGAAGAAAAGGGCGAACTTTGCATTGGGGGTAGGGGCTGGTGGTGGGGCTGGGGATTGGGCGTTGGGACTGCCAATCAGGGGGCTGGCAATCAAGGGGCCGGTGATTAGGTGTTGGGGCCAGCAATCGAGGGTCAAGGCCGGCGATCGGGAATTGGGGCCAGCGATTTGTTGGGGGCGGGGTGGTGAGAGGCTGGAGGTCACCAATGTACAGGGGGAGGTTGAGAGGTCCACGATGTCTAGGGCGGATCAGCCATGTCTGTGGGGCATGGTGGAGGTAAACAGATAAGGTGCATGCGTACTGGTGCCCTAAGGAGTCTTCTGCCGGCCTCTCTGGTGGGTTTAAGCCCTGCCCACCCCCCCTACTGGCGTGAATCTCCTGACGGCCTCGACAGTGCACAGAGTGCTGACAATGATAAAAACTCAGCTTGCTAAAAAAACGCCCGTTTGGAACTTTGAATTTTTTTGGGAGAATTCCACCCATAGTGTTTTCTGAGGAGAAGACTTATGGACTCTTGTTTTCAAAAGAAAAGGCCCCCTGGGTTTTTTTTGATTAAAGGAATGGAAGATGGGTTTAGGTATGCGTGGTCATGTGATAATGTGGTTAATGGGAGGAGCTAGGTATGTGGCAGAGAGACTCCCTGATCAGAAGGACATTAGACAGCGAGTTGTATTTTTACAATGCTTCAGATTCCATGCAATTTTATATTCTCTGGTGCCAACCAACAAAATTCTTTGAATTCCTTCAACAATTCTCTATGGTGAGACTCCAACTTGCAACCCCCGGTCCAGTTGCAAAATCAATACAATGCTCGTGGGTGTGTTCATAGCACAATAGTATACTTGTACACAGTTTCTCAGAGAGAGGAATGGCTCTTTCTCATGTTGGGCTCTCTTAGAAGTAAAAACGTTAAGCAGTTTTTCTTCCATACCCAGTGCAATAGATCAGTGAGGCTTCTTGGAGAACACTTTGCACTTACACAATCTTTTACAACAGAAACACAAAAGAAAAATATATCAATGTGATGGAGAGAAAATTGCAATGTTCTTCAGACCAAAATATGATTATATAGATTATAAATTAACCCAAATATCCCAACGTTAGAATATTTTAAAAGGTAAGCTTGAGAATTGGATGTAGATATAAAGACCATGAACTGAAATTCAAAATGGCAGCCATTGTAGGCATAGGCCTTAGAGTATGAGCTGTATCAAGAATCATGTGGCTCTAATAGTCTGGTCAGTAAATTGTGTAAACCTGTCAGTAAGAATGTCTTTACTTGGTACACAAGGATTGGAAAGACACACCATTACCACAGGGTTACCCACTAATCCTTTCCATTGAATCCCCAGCAAAAAAACAAATGCAATTTTACCACAAGACCAGTGTGTCACATCTTTCTGGGGCCACCAATGCCTGGTTGTTGACTCTATCCTCCATGACATACCCAACTAAGATGCATTCAATTAAATTTAATTTGTTTTATTTAACTGGAGGTATCAACCTGCTTAAAATAATTGGGTTAAAGACCTGATCAAAATATGACAAAGGAACCTCTCATAAACATGTTAAGGCAGTGAATTTTCAGGTCTATAGTCAGGGTTGTGAAGGTCTTGTGGTTTAGTGTGTCGTGTCCCTGTCTCTGAGCCAGAAGCTTTGGGTTCGAGTCCCACCCCAGGACTTGATGGCCAAGGAAGATATGTTCATAATGTGGCCAACATGCGGAGTGTCAACCTGTAAAATTCTTTCAACACATGCCAATGGCAGGTAGTAAGAACAGGAGAGATTCCTTAACAGCCATGCTTGATGTGGATTGACTCCTCTTGAGCTATACGTCTCTGGTGACGGAGTAGCAACCTGTTCCAGCAAAATCCTACCCAAGGTCAATGGATCTTACCATTATCCACCCCTCACCCGCTCTGATTCCTGTGGCGGGTGGGACGGTTAAATTCCGGCCCCCATCTTTATTCATGGCTAAAGATAAAGTCAGCATGTCATCCAATACCATGTTTACACTGCACTGTTGGAGTAACTAATTGACTCACCATTTATATTTTTCTGTTAACCCTGGCTCTTTTTACGAGCAAATTATAATGTCCTAACTGTTGTGGGTTTTAACAAAAAGAAAAGAACATGGTTTTCACACGTGGATTCAAAGTAACAACAACAAATTTATTCCAGGAGGTGTTCTCTGCACAGAGGACAAATGGAAAGTAAAACAGCACCCTGTGCGAACACCCTAACGATATTACCATTAAACCATGTAAGCAGCCCTTAAAGCAACCTGCAATCCTTTTAAATATATAACACAATATTTTATCTTTAAATCAAAAGAACCATCTGAATTTGTAAGAAACCATCAATATCTGTTTTATAGTTGTAGACGCGTTCAGAAGCTAGAAAGAAAAACTTGCAAAACCAAGAGATGGGGAGAAAATTGATAAGACAGGATACGCTAGAAAGACTGGCCATGTTTAAAGTGGAGAATTCACCTGGTCCAGATGGCTTGTATTCCAAGGTCTGGTTGGTGGAGATAAAAAAGGTCTTGCCATGATTTTCCAATCTTCTCCAGATATGGGGAGGTGCCAGAGAACTGTGGCATGGTAAATGTGACACCTTTATTCAAGAAAGGATCTAAGGTCAGTCCTAGCAAGTACTGGTCAGCTAGTCAGTGATGGGTCAAGTTTTAGCAAGAACAATCAGAGAAAGACATCAATAGGCACTTGGAGAGGATACCCAGTATGGATCTGTAAGAGGAAAATTGTACTTGACTAATCGAATTGAATTGTTTGATGAAGCAACAGAGAATGTTGGTGAAGGGAATGAGATGGATGTTATCTATTTGGATTTTTAAAAAGGTGTTTGACAAAGTATCACATAAAGAGCTAGTTAACAAAATTGGTCAAGGAATAATAGGATTAGGTCAGCTTGGATAAAAAAGATTGACTTAAAGAGAGAAAACAGTAAATTATGGTAATGGTTGGTTTTCTTAGACTGGAGAATGGTAGATAGTGGTATTCAGCAGATTTCAGTAATAGGACCATTGTTTGTATATATTGTATACATATATAAATGACTTTATAATTGAAGTTAGAAGTAACATTTCAAAATTTACCATACTTGGAGGCAGTGAGGCTGATAAAATCAACAGCAATAGGGTAGACCAGCAGAATCCACAGACAAATAGTAGGTAGAATCTAATATATAGAAGTGTGAAGTGATGCATTTTGGGATGGGGAAATCAACATCGGCCTAATGGCACAGTTCTAAAGAGTATCTAGGGACAGATGGACCTGGGGGTTTATGCCTATTGATCTTTGTAACCAGTAGCACAAATTGAGAGAGTAATTAACAAAACAAATTGCATTAAGATATTGGGTGTAAAACAGGGAAGATATACTGAACTTTTATAACGGTCTGGTTAGGCCACAACTAGACTATTGGCCAGAAGTTTACTGCCCCGCCCGTCATGGGAATCGGAGCGGGTGAGGGACAGACAATGGAAAGGACCAGTGAGGCTGTAAAATCCCGCCCTTCATGTCGGGTTCTGGTCACCTGATTTTGGGAAAGATGTGAAGGTGCCTGGAAGGGTGCAGAGGAGATTCACCAGAATGAGGGATTTTAGCTACAAAGACAGTTTAAAGAACTATGATTGTTAATCTTGGAGCGAAAGAGATGGGGGAGATTTGACAAAAATGCACAAGATTATGACAGGTTTAGATGAGGTTGGTAAAGGAAAGCTGTTCCCATTAGCTGATGGTGCAAGGATATTAGGGGGACACAAATTAAGGTTTTAGGCAGGAAATTGCCGGTGGGATGTCAAAAAGATTTTTTCCTACACAGTGAGTGTTAATGACTTGGAATTTTCTGCCAATGTGGATTGGCAGGAGAGGTGATAAAGTATTTCAAAAATAAATTGGATGGGACATATAGGCAATAAATTTGAAAAGATGCGGGTGAATGGGAGTGATTAGATTGTTATCTTGAGATCTGACAGGGACTTGTTAGGCAGAATGAATGCTTTCTGTTTCATCATGACTCCATAGTTGGAATTTTAGAGAGCTCTGAGGGCAGTAAGGCATGATGTGGAGATGTCGCCATTGGACTGGGGTAAACACAGTAAGAGTTTTAACAACACCAGGTTAAAGTCCAACAGGTTTATTTGGTAGCAAATGCCATTAGCTTTCGGAGCGCTGCTCCTTCGTCAGATGGAGTGGATATCTCGATCGCAGTAAGGCAGGCAGAGGTGGGAGAGGGCATAATATCGGGCGTCACACAGATGGTGCTGTTTCCGATGTATCTGCCCACCTCTATCCCTGCTGTGATTTTACCAGTGGCAGGGGAGGGATAGGATGGCCCACCCATCCATGGGCTCATTGATGCCCTACACATTCTGGGGAAGGTGGGACCTGTACAAACAGGGCGGGGTGCACCTGAACCAGAGGGGCACCAATATCCTGGGAGGGAAATTTGCTACGACTCTTCAGGGGGGTTTAAACTAATTTGTCAGGGGAGTGGGAAAAGGAGGTGTAGTCCAGAAGTCAGTGTTGAGGGTGGTGAGGTACTGGGGAAGGTATCAAGGTCAAGGGTGGGTACTGGTAGACAGGAAGGTGGGTTGAAGTGTGTCTACTTCAATACAAGGAGCATCCGGAACAAAGTAGATGAACTTGGGGCGTGGATTGGTAATTGGGACTACGATGTTGTGGCCATTACGGAGACGTGGGTAAAACAAGGACAGGAATGGTTGTTGGACGTTCCGGGGTATAGATGTTTCAGTAAGTGTAGGGAAGCTGGCAAAAGAGGTGGAGGAGTGGCATTGTTAATCAAGGATAGTCTAACGGCTGCGGAAAGGCACTTCGAGGGGGATCTGCACACTGAGGTAATATGGGCTGAAGTTAGAAATAGGAAAGAGGCGGTCACGTTGTTAGGAGTTTACTATAGGCCCCCAAATAGTAATAGAGATGTGGAGGAAGAAACTGCTAAGCAGATTATGGATATGTGTGGGGGTCACAGGGTAGTTGTCATGGGGGACTTTAACTTTCCAAATATTGATTGGAACATTTGTCGGTCAAATAGTTTAGATGGGGCAGTTTTTGTGCAGTGTGTGCAGGAGGGTTTCCTGACACAATATGTGGATAGGCCGACAAGAGGTGAGGCCACATTGGATTTGGTACTGGGAAATGAACCGGGCCAAGTGTTAGATTTGGTTGTGGGAGAGCACTTTGGAGATAGTGACCACAATTCGGTGTCATTTGTTATTGCAATGGAGAGGGAGAGGGCCGTACGGCAGGGCAAGGTTTACAATTGGGGGAGAGATAATTATGATGCGATTAGGCAAGAATTAGGGGGCATAAGATGTGAACAGAAACTGTCAGGGAAAGGCACTAATGAAAAGTGGAACTTTTTCAAGGAACAAATACTGGATGTCCTTGATAGGTATGTCCCTGTCAGGAAAGGAGGAAATGGCCGAGTGAGGGAACCATGGTTCACGAAAGAGGTGGAATGTCTTGTGAAAAGGAAGAGGGAAGTTTATGTAGGGATGAGGAAACAAGGTTCAGACGGCTCGATTGAGGGTTACAAGTTAGCAAGGAATGAGCTGAAAAAGGGGCTTAGGAGAGCTAGGAGGGGACACGAGAAGTCCTTGGCGGGTCGGATCAAGGAAAACCCCAAGGCTTTTTACTCTTATGTGAGGAATAAAAGAATGACCAGGGTGAGGTTAGGGCCGGTCAAGGACAGTAGTGGGAACTTGTGTATGGAGTCAGTAGAGATAGGCAAGGTGATGAATGAACACTTTTCTTCAGTGTTCACCAAGGAGAGGGGCCATGTTTTTGAGGAAGAGAAGGTGTTACAGGCTAATAGGCTGGAGGAAATAGTTGTTCGGAGGGAGGATGTACTGGCAGTTTTGAATAAACTGAAGGTCGATAAGTCCCCTGGGCCTGATGAAATATATCCTAGGATTCTTTGGGAGGCAAGATTGCAGAGCCTTTGGCTTTGATCTTTGGGTCCTCACTGTCCACGGGGATGGTGCCAGAGGACTGGAGAGTGACGAATGTTGTTCCTCTGTTTAAGAAAGGGAATAGAAACGACCCTGGTAATTATAGACCGGTTAGTCTTACTTCAGTGGTTGGTAAACTGTGGATATGGACCCCAAGATCTCTCTGTTCCTCCACGGTCTTCCTTAGGGATGGGATTTACGACCATTTAGAAAGATGCAGATTAATCTGGGATAGTCAGCACGGATTCGTGAAGGGCAAGTCGTGCCTCACAAATTTGATTGAATTTTTTGAGGAGTTAACTAAGTGTGTTGATGAAGGTAGGGCAGTTGATGTCATATACATGGATTTTAGTAAGGCGTTTGATAAGGTCCCCCATGGCCGGCTTATGATGAAAGTAAGGAGGTGTGGGATAGAGGGAAAGTTGGCAGATTGGATAGGTAACTGGCTATCTGATCGAAGACAGAGGGTGGTGGTGGATGGAAAATTTTCGGACTGGAGGCAGGTTGCTAGCAGAGTGCCACAGGAATCAGTGCTTGGTCCTCTGCTCTTTGTGATTTTTATTAATGATTTAGAGGAGGGGGCTGAAGGGTGGATCAGTAAATTTGCTGATGACACCAAGATTGGTGGAGTAGTGGATGGGGTGGAGGGCTGTTGTAGGCTGCAAAGAGACATTGATAGGATGCAAAGCTGGGCTGAAAAATGGCAAATGGAGTATAACCGTGATAAATGTGAGGTGATTCATTTTGGTAGGACTAATTTAAATGTGGATTACAGGGTCAAAGGTAGGGTTCTGAAGACCATGGAGTAACAGAGAGATCTTGGGGTCCATATCCACAGATCTCTAAAGGTTGCCACGCAAGTGGATAGAGCTGTGAAGAAGGCCTATAGTGTGTTAGCCTTCATTAACAGGGGGTTGGAGTTTAAGAGCCGTGGGGTTGTGTTGAACTTGCAGGGGCCCTGGCAGACATTTTTAAAATGTCAGTATTCATGGGGGAGGTGCCGGATGATTGGAGGGTGGCTCATGTTGTTCCGTTGTTTAAAAAAGATTCCAAAAGAAAACTGGGAAATTATCGGCCAGTAAGTTTGACGTCGGTGGTGGGCAAGTTATTGGAAGGTGTGATCAGGGATAGGATCTACAAATATTTGGATAGACAGGGACTTATTAGGGAGAGTCAACATGGCTTTGTGCGTGGTAGGTCATGTTTGACCAATCTATTAGAGTTTTTTGAGGAGGTTACCAGGAAAGTGGATGAAGGGAAGGCGGTGGATGTTGTCTACCTGGATTTCAGCAAGGCCTTTGACAAGGTCCCTCATGGGAGGTTAGTTAGGAAGGTTCAGTCGCTAGGTATACATGGGGAGGTAGTAAATTGGATTAGACACTGACTCAATGGAAGAAGCCAGAGAGTGGTTGTGGAGGATTGCTTCTCTGAGTGGAGGCCTGTGACTCGTGGTGTGCCGCAGGGATCGGTGTTGGGTCCATTGTTGTTTGTCATCTATATCAATGATCTGGATGATCATGTGGTAAATTGGATCAGCAAGTTTGCTGATGATACAAAGATTGGAGGTGTAGTGGACAGTGAGGAAGGTTTTCAAAGCTTGCAGAGGGATTTGGACCAACTAGAAAAATGGGCTGAAAAATGGCAAATGGAATTTAACGCAGACAAGTGTGAGATATTCCACTTTGGAAGGACAAACCAAAGAAGAACATACAGGGTAAATGGTAGGACTCTGAAGAGTGCAGTTGAACAGAGGGATCTGGGAATACAGGTACAGAATTCCCTAAAAGTGACGTCACAGGTGGATAGGGTCGTAAAGAGTGCCTTTGGTACATTGGCCTTTATAAATCGGAGTATCGAGTATAAAAGTTGGAGTGTTATGGTAAGGTTATATAAGGCATTGGTGAGGCCGAATTTGGAGTATTGTGCACAGTTTTGGTCACCTAGTCACAGGAAGGATGTAAATAAGATTGAAAGAGTGCAGAGAAGGTTCACAAGGATGTTGCCGGGACTTGAGAAGCTGAGTTACAGAGAGAGATTGAATAGGTTGGGACTTTATTCCCTGGAGCGTCGAAGATTGAGGGGAGATTTGATAGAGGTGTATAAGATTTTGATGGGTATAGATAGAGTGAATGCAAGCAGGCTTTTTCCGCTGAGGCTAGGGGAGAAAAAAACCAGAGGGCATGGGTTAAGGGTGAAAGGAGAAAAGTTTAAAGGGAATATTAGGGGGGGCTTCTTCACACAGAGAGTGGTGGGAGTGTGGAATGAGCTGCCGGATAAAGTGGTAAATGCTTTAACTTTTAACATTTAAGAAAAACTTGGACGGGTTCATGGATGAGAGGGGTGTGGAGGGATATGGTCCAAGTGCAGGTCAGTGGGACTAGGCATAAAATGGTTCGGCACAGACAAGAAGGGCCAAAAGGCCTGTTTCTGAGCTGTAATTTTCTATGGTTCTATGGTTCTATGGGTTATGCTGCAACTGTACAGGACCTTGGTGAGACCACATTTGGAATATTGTGTGCAGTTCTGGTCACCTCACTATAAGAAGGATGTGGAAGCACTGGAAAGAGTGCAGAGGAGATTTACCAGGATGCTGCCTGGTTTGGAGGGTAGGTCTTATGAGGAAAGGTTGAGGGAGCTAGGGCTGTTCTCTCTGGAGCGGAGGAGGCTGAGGGGAGACTTAATAGAGGTTTATAAAATGATGAAGGGGATAGATAGAGTGAACGTTCAAAGACTATTTCCTCGGGTGGATGGAGCAATTACAAGGGGGCATAACTATAGGGTTCATGGTGGGAGATACAGGAAGGATATCAGAGGCAGGTTCTTTACGCAGAGAGTGGTTGGGGTGTGGAATGGACTGCCTGCAGTGATAGTGGAGTCAGACACTTTAAGCGGTTATTGGATAGGCACATGGAGCACACCAGGATGATAGGGAGTGGGATAGCTTGATCTTGGTTTCAGATAAAGCTCGGCACAACATCGTGGGCCGAAGGGCCTGTTCTGTGCTGTACTGTTCTCTGTTCTATGTTCTAATTGTCTAATTAACGGCTACATCAAGGGCCTCCTCCTGCCACCATTGTCATTTTAACCATGGTAGAAGAGTCCATGCCTGGTCACCAGGCTGCCCAAGAAAATCTTAGTGCTGGGTTTCCCTCCAAGTTGCGACCCTCTTCAAACACATTGCCCTCCCTTTCCAATCATGCCCCAAAGCCCCAACCCAACCAAGCCTGTCAGATTGGCCCTGGCAAGACCTTGGACTTACTTCACAGTCCAGCTCCATCACAGTCCGCTTCCCTCTGGGATTTTCTGCAGTTCTAGCAGTGGCCATCATACCCTGTGGTGCTCTCTGAGCCAGACATCTTCTTGGTAAGGGATGGACATCATTCCTCTGGTCCATTTGAGGGCTGTCGGCTTTTTATTGGCTGTATAATGAGTCAGTGAAGTGGGGGTGAGCCTACTCTGTCTTTTATAATGAGGGGGTGGAAACCACCTCCAACCCTGGAACCAGTTCCAATTCTAGTATCAACTCCAACCCCAGGACTTCATAGGATAAGAAATCAGAGCAGAAGTAGACAATATAGTCCATGAAGCCTGCTCTGCCATTCAACAAGTTTATGATTAAACTTCCATCTTAAGTTCACCTTCCTATCCCATCCCATATCCCTTGGTTACTTTAGTATCCAATAGTCTATCCATCTCTACCTTGAATATACTCAAGGACTGAACATTCACAGCTCCCTGAGACACAGAATTCTGAGAAATTCACTAACCCTCTGAGTGAAGATGTTTCTCCTCACCTCAGTCCTGAATGTCAGAATCTTTATTCTAAGACTCATACAGGGACAGTTGCAAGAATGTGGAACTTGCTACCACATGGTGTGGTCAAAGAAAATAGCATAGATTAATTTAAGGAAATGCTGCATGAGGGAGACAGGAATAGGGGTGTTGATGAGATGAGATGAGGGAGGTGGTTCTCATGAAGAATCAACACCAGCACAGGCCTAATAAGTTGACTGGCCTATCTATGTTCTGTAGATTCTACGTTATGGGCGAGATTTTCCAGCCATGCTCGCCCCAAAGCTGAAAAATCCCACCCGAGGTCATGTCCATGTCCCACCTGCTGCAATTCCCATGGTGGGCGGGATGGGAAAATTCTGCCCTAGGGGGTAAGTGGGAAGAGCTTAGCAACAAAGCCAATTGCCAGTCTGTAAGTCATCTCAAAATAAGGCTATCCTTCCCTCTTCAATCATTTTTATTTTCTGCCTCTTTCTTCCTGCAGCTCATTCCTTTAATCGAGACTTAGCTTTTCCCAATTGGTTGATTGGCTCCTCACCAGACTAACTGTGTTTTATTTCTGTTTTAGAATTAAATTATAATTAGTCTGTACTTCGAACAATATTAGATAGGGTGTTTGACTCTTATGGTTTATTGGTTGATTAGCGAAGGGCAATTAGGTACCATTAACAATTGTTATCTCTTTCACAAGACAGCTAGCAGCGCTTGCTTCTTTGTTGTTTTGTTCCTCACAAAAGCAACACGGCAACAAACAGACATGTGTTTCATTTTGTATCCTGCTGACGTTTATTAATGAGTTTAATATTGTAAAGTTTCCTAAGGTGGTTCAAGGAGCAGAAAAGGGATAATGCTGAGTCTCCATGGGAGCATGACTGAAAGCTTTGTTTTTAGAAGGCCTTTAAAGATGGGGGAGACTTAGCAAGCTCGGGGATGGAATGGTAGGGGAGAAAACTCCACAGAGTCAACCTTAGGCAAGTGAAGGCTCTGCTGTTGAAAGTAAAGCCTATCTATCTCAGGGCCTTTATTGATGACCCTCAATAGTTTTCACGCTGATTGTTCCTTTCATGCTGTGCTTCAAGGAGGCGATGTTATTAGAGAGAATTTGTCTTCCTGGCTTCCATAAAATGATTGCATATATCTACAGCAAAACATCAGGCTTCCTTGTAATTAATTTAGTGCCACTTGTATGAAAGAACAGATCCCTGAATACATTTTGATCATTAAGTAGCTGATGATTTGCATAATTTATTCAGCTGCAAGGCTAAAGACTGCTTTCCAGCACTGTCTTCGGCGCTGAACTATCTCAGTTGCGGCTCCATGTGATTGATTACAGATGAGATGACAAATTTCTAGCTGTGTCTCCGACATTGCTGCTTAGTGAATAAGCAGTGAGTTCTCGCAATGCTAATATTTACCTGTTTATTGTGACATATCATGGAACTGCAAAGCTGAATATGAGATTATTTATCATTGTTGTTTGCTTTTAACTTTCAACCTTACATTTTGCTGAGGAGATGCTTCAGGTAGTAGCCAAATACATCTGGTTATCTGGTGATGACTTCAATTAGATTTGTATTATGAGAAAGCATTTGCAGCAAGCAGTGAAGAAGGATTGCAAGAATTAGTAAATAGACTAGTAGCAGCAGGCAAGAACTTTGGAATGAAAGAGAACATTCGCAAAGAAATGCGTATCTCAAAATTATCAAGAAATATTCACATACCATTGAAGGAAGAGACTGGAACAGGCGCAAGAATTCAAGTATGTAGGAAGCATAGTAGGCACGATTCTCCAGTGCTCCTACCAGCGGGGAAAAGCAGAGTGCTTCCCGCTGGTGCTGACGGTGCCTGTCGGTGGAATTCAGCCACCTTTGATATATAAAGATATGCAGGACATGAATCACGCCAACCAGCCAGCCTCACTTCACAGAGATGGGGATGCCCTGATCACAGCAGTCAGAGTCAGGCACCACCCACCCACCCAGCACTGCCACGATGACCACTCCCGCCACTTCAGAACAGAGGGTCATCCTCTCCCATATCACTAAAAGAACAGATCAACAACCCCAGCCGCGCCCCACACCACGCAGGCATGAGAGTGACCCAACCACCACCACCAGAGGCCTCACCACCTCTCCCCCCTATCTCCCCCCCAGAGAGACATGCCGATATGATATCCGCTCAGGCTCCACTCCCCCCAAGCCCTGCCGCCCTCAGGCCCCTCACCCTCAGCACCTCCCTTCTCAGGTCCTGTCTTCATGCCCCACCGCTTAGCACTGCCAATCTTGCTCTCTGTCAGAAGCCCCAGGTGTGAGTAGGCCCCTTTGAAGTGCTTTGACTAACAAGAGACATCAATTTCCTTTTGTTTGCCTGAATGAGCAGCAGGTGTAGCCTGGACACTTTGAACTGCTCTGATTGACAGCTCCAGAGCAGATCAAATCGTTCATTGTTGATGCAATCCAGTAAGCCTCAAGAACCTCCTCATCTTGCCACACCTGCTCACTCAGCTCCGTTCTTTCAAAACTGCTTTTTTTTCCAAGTCTCTGAGTCTCCATGGAAGGCTCAAAGACTTGGGAATGCTTTGTTTATATTCCATTTTAAGCTTCAATACTTTTAACTATCCTCTTGTTTATGAGATTGGGGCCATTACAGCAGGCAGGAGCTTTCATCTTCTCTTTTCTGACCGCAATGTTTGTAAAAAGGCTTGCTCTTTGATCTGAAGATGTTGGCTGACTGTTTTTCTTCCAAAGTGAGTCTTCTTCAATTACTCATGCTGTAATCACATGCCTGCACTAGAGGTGGCTTTCAGCCATAGAAGAGGCTGGCAGTACACCTCCTGCCATCCGGGTTGTGACACTGAGACCCTGGCAGTGACACACTGCCTACCACTGCAAGGGAATCCCTTCTGTAGAATGGAGTGCTGCTGCAATTAGGAAGGCTTCCAGATGTCCATGGTGCATGGATATCAAAGTGACCAGGCCACTTCAAAGTTTTCACAGTACACAGGTAAGAATGAAGATTTTTAACAAAAAGCTACCCGAAATCACCATGCGAAAAGTTATCTCCACAGGGCAAGAAGGGTCAATCCAGCCATGAGTCTCCCATCCCGAGGGAGAGTCCAGTGGTTTACCCTATTCCCCCAGACCACCCAGCTCCCAGGAACCTTGGGGAATCCTCCCTCTGCAACTTGGCAGCAGCAGAGGGACACATGGATACAACATTTTCCTCCTTCCCCCGCACCACCCCCCGCCTTAGAGACCAAAGTGCCAGCTCCATGCTTGTCAGGACCTACACCAAATCCTGCTTGGTGGACTTCCATTTGGGGAAGCGGGTGCATTGCAAGAGGGCGTTGAATCAGGCTTCCACAGCGATAATGACATTGAAGTGACCAATTCTGATTATTCATCCTGTTCTTGCCCACTCTGGTCGGGAATCTGATCAGGGCTGGCAGAGCGGGTAGGCAGACTCGCAAGGGATTTGACGCCCGGCGAAAATCCCATTTTTGTAGAGGGAAGTTGCAACAAAGTAATAGGAACAAGGAATGCAATGGGAAAGAACATGTTTGGTAAGAAGGGATGGTCACCAACAGGAAAGCTGGGGGACACAGTGACGTAGTTGTAGTGGTAATGTCACTGGATTAGTGAACGAGAAGCCCAGAATAATGTTCTGTGTACACGGGTTTGAATCCCAACACTGCAGTTGGTGGAATATAAATTATGTTAACAGAATCTAGAATTATGGGGCAGAATTATCCCATCGTGCCTGCGGCGGGTTTGGTGGCTGGTGGGACTGGAGAATCTAGCAGGAGCCAAAAAGTTAGAAACTCGCCGGTGTAAAATCGTTCATTTTCCCAATGGTGGGCTGCTTTTCTCGCTGGCAGGTGGCACAAATGCCATCTGCATCTCATGAATGCTCATTAAAACAGCTGCTTGCCAGAATCCCATCAGGCCTTACAATTGTATGTCATGCCAAGGAAAAATCACGCTGGTGTCCAACCCAATTGCTAATGAATGGCATGCACTAAACAGCCCTCAACTGGCAAGAGACTTCAAGGTGAGTGCAACATGCAAAGCTTACCTACCTTGGTGCTGTGCTGCTCCTGATGCACTGAACACCAGTAACTGCCCTCCATCTCCATACCAAGCTGGTCTCCATGGACAGTATCCTTCCATTAATGAAGGGAAGTCCTGGGTTACCAATTAGGGCCACTCATTAGTGGCCAAACAGATTCCATTCATTCACCATGAGCAAAGGCAATATAGAGCAAGGCTGCGATTATCCAGGGACCTGGCCCAGCACATTTGCCAGATGCTCCAAGAAGACCTCCAAGGGATGGCAGGAGGTGTACTGCCAGTGGCCCTGAACGTGATGGCAGCATTCAATTTCTGGGTCTTTTGGGGAGAAACTGGGGACCTGTGCAGCATTTCACCATCAGCAACACATCGGTACATTCAGGAGCAAGACATTTGATAAGGTGCCCCATGCAAGGCTTATTGAGAAAGTGAGGGGGCATGGGATCCAAGGGGACATTGCTTTGTGGATCCAGAACTGGCTTGCCCACAGAAGGCAAAGAGTGGTTATAGATAGGTCATATTCTGAATGGAGGTCGGTCACCAGTGGAGTGCCCCAGGGATCTGTTCTGGGACCCTTACTCTTTGTGATTTTTATAAATGACCTGGATGAGGAAGTGGAGGGATGGGTTGGTAAGTTTGCTGATGACACAAAGGTTGGAGGTGTTGTGGATAGTGTGGAGGGATGTCAGAAGTTGCAGCGAGACACTGATAGGATGCAAGATTGGGCGGAGAAGTGGCAGATGGAGTTTAACCCAGATAAGTGTGAGGTGGTTCATTTTGGCAGGTCAAATAGGATGGCGGAATATAATATTAATGGTAGGACTCTTGGCAGAGTGGAAGATCAGAAGGATCCTGGGGTCCGAGTTCATAGGAAGCGCAAAGCAGCTGTGCAGGTTGAGGCTGTGGTTAAGAAGGCGTATGGTGTACTGGCCTTCATCAATCGAGGAATTGAGTTTAGGAGTTGTGACATAATGTTGCAGCTATATAGGACCCTGGTCAGATCCCACTTGGAGTACTGTGCTCAGTTCTGGTCGCCTCATTACAGGAAGGATGTGGAAGCCATAGAAAGGGTGCAGAGGAGATTTACAAGGATGTTGCCTGGGTTGGGGAGCATGCCTTATGAGGATAGGTTGAGTGAGCTCAGCCTTTTCTCCTTGGAGAGACAAAGGATGAGGGGTGACCTGATAGAGGTGTATAAGATGTTGAGAGGTATTGATCGAGTGGACAGTCAGAGGCTTTTTCCTCGGGCTGAAATGGTTTCCACAAGAGGACACAGGTTTAAGGTGCTGGAGAGTAAGTACATAGGAGATGTCAAGGGTAAGTTTTTCACTCAGAGGGTGGTGGGTGCGTGGAATGGGCTGCCAGCAACCGTGGTAGAGGCGGATTCGACAGGGTCTTTTAAGAGACTTTTAGATAAGTACATGGAACTTAGTAAGATAGAGGGTTATAGGTAAGCCTAGTAATCGCTAAGGTAGGGACATGTTCGGCACAACTTTGTGGGCTGAAGGGCCTGTATTGTGCTGCAGTTTTTCTATGTTTCTATGTTTCTAATATCCTTTACAGGAGGACCCATCATTATGTGAGCTTTGCTCTGGATGAGGGGAGCCAGGCTCACGGGCTTCACAGCTGTCTGTGCGTTCCCTAGGGTGCAGAGAGCAATAGACTGCACTCATGTGGCCATATGGGCTCTCTGGCAGCAGCCCCTGATGTTCATAAACCACAAGGACTTCCATTCCATCACAGTGCAATTGGTGTGTAACTATTTAGAGCATATCTTGCACTTGTGTATATGGTTCCCTGAGAGTTGCCATGACTCCTACATCTTCAATCACTCCCCCAGATGCCTGCGATTTTTGTGGGGCCAGGACATCTCTAAGGATGGTTACTGGCAGTTAAGGTCTACCCACTTAAAACTTAGACCGATAATCAGGAGACATCACCTTTAGCCTGCCAAACCATTTTGTGATTTTTGAGGGAATAATCGAACCATCGCTGAGAGGATGAGCCCTGTGTTCACACTTAGACCTTAAGTGCTCATGACTCACTCGGGTCAGATCTCAGCTGTGGTCATTGGTGTCCTTCTAATGTGCTCCTTCTGTCAACTTAAAGTTCTGATGTGGAGATGCCGGCGTTGGACTGGGGTAAACACAGTAAGAAGTTTCACAACAACAGGTTAAAGTCCAACAGGTTTATTTGGTAGCCAAGCCACTAGCTTTCGGAGCGCTGCTCCTTCATCAGGTGAGTGGGATTTCAGTTCACAAACAGGGCATATAAAGACACAAACTCAATTTACAAAATAATGGTTGGAATGTGAGTCTTTACAGGTAATCAAGTCTTAAAGGTACAGACAATGTGAGTGGAGAGAGGGTTAAGCTCCGCTCCGGGGAAGTACTGGATGATGAAGGGTACTCTGTCCGCCGTGTCCCGTGTTTGTCTTCTGAGGAGGTCGGTGCGGTTTTTCGCTGTGGCGCGTCGAAACTGTCGATCGATGAGTCGAGCGCCATATCCTGTTCTTATGAGGGCGTCTTTCAACGTCTGGAGGTGTCTGTTGCGATCCTCCTCATCCGAGCAGATCCTGTGTATACGGAGGGCTTGGCTGTATGGGATGGCTTCTTTAATGTGTTTAGGGTGGAAGCTGGAGAAGTGGAGCATCTTGAGGTTATCCGTGGGCTTGCGGTACAGTGAGGTGCTGAGGTGACCGTCCTTGATGGAGATGCATATGTCCAAGAATGCAACCGATTCCGGAGAGTAGTCCATGGTGAGTCTGATGGAGGGATGGAACTTGTTGATGTCATCATATAGTTGTTTCAGTGATTGTTCATCATGAGTCCAAAGGAAGAAAATGTCATCGATGTATCTAGTGTATAGCATCGGTTGAAGGTCCTGTGCGGTGAAGAGGTCTTGTTGAGGGTGTGGGTATGTGGCCATCCCCACACCCCCATTTCTTGCCTTCAAACAACCGCACAACCTCAAACAGACCATTGTCCGCAGCAATCCACCCAGCCTTCAGGAGAACAGTGACCACAACACCACACAACCCTGCCACTGCAACCTCTGCAAGACATGCTGGATCATCGACACGGATGCCATCATCTCATGTGAGAACACCATCCACCAGGTACACGGTACATACACTTGCAACTCGGCCAACATTGTCTACCTGATACGCTGCAGGAAAGGATGTCCCAAGGCATGGTACATTGGGGAGACCATGCAGACGCTATGACAACGGATGAATGAACACCACTCGACAATCACCGGGCAAGAGTGTTCTCTTCCTGTTGGGGAACACTTCAGCGGTCATGGGCATTCAGCCTCTGATCTTCGGGTAAGTGTTCTCCAAGGCGGCCTTCACGACACACAACAACGCAGAGTCGCTGAGCAGAGACTGATAGCCAAGTTCCACACACATGAGGACGGCCTCAACCGGGATCTTGGGTTCATGTCACACTATCTGTAACCCCCATGACTTGCCTGGGCTTGCAAAATCTCACTATCGTCCTGGCTGGAGACAATACACATCTCTTTAACCTGTGCTTAACCCTCTCTCCACTCACATTATCTGTACCTTTAAGACTTGATTACCTGTAAAGACTTGCATTCCAACCATTATTTTGTAAATTGAGTTTGTGTCTTTATATGCCCTGTTTGTGAACTGAAATCCCACTCACCTGATGAAGGAGCAGCGCTCCGAAAACTAGTGGCTTGTGCTACCAAATAAACCCGTTGGACTTTAACCTGGTGTTGTGAGACTTCTTACTGAACTTAAAGTTCTGCATTGAAGAACAGCAATGTGAGTTGAGGCTGGGCATTTCCCACATCATGTAAGATTGTGAATACTGTCGTGAAGGAAGTACGGGCCAATGTAGGGTTGTCATCTTAAAATGCATGTCGTGGTTTGGGACGCCATCAGTTTGGAAATCCAGATGTGCGGAGAGTCACATTGCTGATTGGCCCGTCTCAGCCATTGCTATCGCTTGAGGACTAATCATTGAGAATTCACCCATCACACACTCTGAATAAAGAATAATGCACATCTCCCTCACAACACACATGGGTCCAGTACAAAGTGGCCCTGAGGTTGATGTTACATGAATGTTAATCTTAAAGGGGACACTGAGTCAACTGAACCTCGGAATAAGAGAATTGCAATGATCAAAAACAAAATGCATTCACCCAACTATTACATTCACAAAACCATGGAATGGTTTTCAAAAAGTGCAATTTATTCACAGTGATTGAGCACCCATGACCTTGAGGTGACATCAGAATATTTTAACTTTCCGAATCCTGCCATACTTCTTGGTGCAGCCCTGACATCCGCAGCATGGGTGGATGCAGCCTGCTGACTGTTACATCCTGATGCCTGTGATGAACTTGATGGACGTTCCCTGGTGGTCCAAGATCTGGAAGGGTCCACCCTCATATGGGCCTCCTAATCAAGGGCAGAAGCACCCTCGACGGCTTGTGCAGCTGGAGTTGATATAGGTACAGGTAGAGGGGACTGTGAGGTGTTCCAAGGTGTCCAGGAGAGACTTACCCTCCCTATGGGTGCCAGAGGACTCTGGTCTGACTCCTGAGGGAGATGGGAAACCTCTATAAAGAGTGCCCTGAATTCCCATGGCTGCCCCTTCTCTCCCAGCACCTCCCCACAGAACTCTCCACTCCCGGCTGGGAAAAGTGATAGGAGTATGCTGGAGTGGCCTTTAAATATGGCGCTGGAACCTTTGAATTTGTCAGTTGCAGGCGGGCGAGCAAATCAGTTGTCAACCTGACAAGTGGGTAGGAGGGAAACTTGCCTGTACATAATCAACGAAGTTCCAAGAACTAAATCTAGGGGGATCCCACCATTCTAGCCAGTGGGAATGGCACCACCGGAGCCACCCACTACAGTACGTAGTCTCAAAATGGATTGTGGGAAACATCCATCTGGTTCATTAATGTCCTATAGGGAAGGAAATCTGCTGTCCACCAGGTGTCTGGCCTACATGTGGTTCCAGAGCCACAGTAATGTAAGTGACTCACAGCTGCCCTCTGAAATGGCTGAGTAAGCTCTTCCGTTCAAATGCTGACCTTGCTGTTGACGCCACATCCTATGAAAGAATTAAGAAAGAAATTAAATTTAAAAATGCAGAAGTGACTTGGAAAGAGCTCGATGTGGAGTGTTGTTTTGTATGGATGTGAGACTTGGACCTTTATAGAAGGAGACCAATTTGCTAAATAGCTTTGAAATGTGGGCTTCGAAGAGAATGGTGACATGCTGAGAAGAATGAAGGGACAAGGAAATTTGTTTGTAATTTGGAAAAGCCAGAATGAGTGGCCAGGGCATATGTTAAGAGGAAACAGACGAGTTATGGAGGGAAGATTTCAAGGAGCAAATGAAAGGAATAGAATATCAATGTTCAAAAATTGAAGGAAGTTGTTGCGAATGGAAAAGAAAGGTGCAGGATAGAGAGACATAGAAAGACCGCTTTGAGCCAAGGACCTGCCTTTGTGCAGAGCACACATGATGATGATGAGTTTCAAATTTGATTTCAATTAGAAAGCTTTAAACTGTATAGGTCATTCTCATGAAGTGATGTTGATATTATTTTTCTCCTCTGCAAGTAATGAGAGTGTTGTTGAATTAATATGCTCTGAATATTCAAATCTTAATGGAAACTATCTTTCCGACGTACCTTGAGGCAGCTGTAGTTGTCTGTTGGGATTCCAGGAAGGAGTTTCTAACTATTTCTTAAAGTGGCAAGTCTCTCGGCCATTTAGAATCATAAACTGAAAATGTTATGGGATTTCAGACATCGTCATTACCACTGTCGGGGTGAGGAGAGGGATAAATTATGTACTGATAGTCTGCATTTAAAACCCTTTGAATGTTGAGATTACAATGTGACACCCTTTGTGAGGGCCAGCATTTATTGCCCATTCCTAAGGGCATTTAAGTGTCAACCAGATTGCTGTGGGTCTGGAGTCACATGTCGACCAGACCAGATTAGGGCAACAGATTTCCTTCCCTCAAGGACATTAGGACATTTTTCTGTTACTGTTCCACAAAATAACTTTAAACTACAAAATAGGTCATTCATACTTCATCTAAACATCCTATCACAGTGTAGCATGAGGACACAGTGGTTCCCACTGCTGCCTCACAGCGCCAGGGACCAGGTTCAATTACAGCCTTGGGTGACTGTCTGTGTGGAGTTTGCACATTCTCCCCGTGTCTGCATGGGTTACCTCTGGGCGCCCCGGTTTCCTCCCACAGTCCAAAGATGTGCAGATTAGGTGAACTGGCCATGCTAAATTACCCCTTAGTGTCCCAAGATATTAAGGTTTAGGAAATTAGCTGGATAAATATGCAGTGTTACTGGGATGGGGCCTGGGTAAGATGATTCTATGTAAGTGACATACCGATGATTCACCTTATCTGGGTGAGCATGTTCTGTTCCTCACCCTTCAGGGCTTTTTGGGTATGATTGCAAGCAAAACGTTTTCAATTTTTAAAAAAATAATTGGATGATTGTTGGCACATTATATTAATTGTTTGCATACATCATATTGCACGCGCGTCACATATTCTGCTATTAAGGTTACTTGGTGCTGTTACATTTTACCCGTTTTTTTATTTGTTCATGGATGTGGGCGTCACTGGCTGGGGCAGCATTTATTTCCCATCCCTGAGGACATTAAAGAGTCAACCACATTGCTGTGGGTCTGGAGTTACGTGTAGGCCAGACCAGGTGACAGATTTCCTTCCCTCAAGGACATGAGGAAGTTTTTCTATTACTGTTCCACAAAATGACTTTAAAGGCACCAACTACAAAACAGGTCATTATTGCTTTATCTAAACATCCCATCTTGAAAGTTATACGCGGGTGGCTCACCTCACCTGGGTGAACATGTTCAGTTCCTCACCCCTATTAACTGACAACATGGTTGGTTGCTGTTTTCCCTGTTTATTTTAATGGCACTGAGACCAGTTTCAGTGGTCCTGTCATCAGACTCCTGACTTGCTCAGCACAAACCAGTGACTGTGTCTCAGACTCTCTCATGGTTCAGTATCACAAACAGTTCACCTCAAACTCCCATCAGAGAATGCAATTCATGCTGCATTGCTGCATTGAGATAAGCCACATTGCAATGAATAAAAATAGTACATTGATATTTAAATACATTATAACAATGAAAGAGTTCAGTGGATGTCACACTTTTTTCAGTATCGAGTTAATTACCAGGCAAGTAAATACAATTATACCTGGATAACACATTTTAGTACAATTATCTACAATCATAGTATGTTCTTTGTTAAAATTTCCAATCGTTAAGTAATCAGTAAGAACAAAAAGAATAAGCATTTATATAGCATGTTTCATTACTTCAATTATCACAATGATTTAAAACCAATTTAGTACAACTGATGTGTAATCACGGATGTAATGGAAATATAGCAACCATTAAGAACACGCCAAACAGCAATGTGATAAACAATCAGATACCTGCTTTGGTGATGTTGATTGAAGGATGAACATTGGCCTGGACACTGGAAAGAAAATGTCAACCGCTTTTATTGTTGCCCGTTATGAATTTATAACAGGCAACAAAGAGTTGGCAGACCATCTGAACAAATACTTTGGATCTGTCTTCACTGAGGAGATCATAAGTAACCTTCCAGAAATACTTGGGACAGAGTGTCTAGCATGAAGGAGGAACTGAAGGAAATCCTTATTAGTCAGGAAATTGTATAGCTGGGACTAAAACCTGATAAGTCCCCAGGGCCTGGATGCTCTGCATCCCAGAGTACTCAAGGAAGTGGCCGTAGAAATAGTGGATGCATTGGTGTTCATTTTCCTGAATTCTATTGGAGAGTAGCTAATATAACACCACTTTTTAAAAGAGGAGGGAGAGAGAAAATGGGGAATTATAGACCAGTTAGCTGACAGTGGGGAACTGGGGAAAATGTTGGAGTCAATTATTAAGGATGTAATAACTGAGCATTTGGAAAGCGGTGACAGGATCGATCCAAGTCAGTATGGATTGTTATGGTAAGGTTATATAAGGCATTGGTGATGCCGAATTTGGAGTATTGTGTACAGTTTTGGTCACCTAGTTACAGGAAGGATGTAAATAAGGTTGAAAGAGTGCAGAGAAGGTTCACAAGGATGTTGCCAGGACTTGAGAAGCTGAGTTACAGAGAGAGATTGAATAGGTTGGGACTTTATTCCCTGGAGCGTAGAAGATTGAGGGGAGATTTGATAGAGGTGTATAAGATTTTGATGGGTATAGATAGAGTGAATGCGAGCAGGCTTTTTCCACTGAGGCTAGAGGAGAAAAAAACCAGAGGGCATGGGTTAAGGGTGAAAGGAGAAAAGTTTAAAGGGAATATTAGGGGGGGCTTCTTCACGCAGAGAGTGGTGGGAGTGTGGAATGAGCTGCCGGATAAAGTGGTAAATGCTTTTAACATTTAACATTTAAGAAAAACTTGGACGGGTACATGGATGAGAGGGGTGTAGAGGGATATGGTCCAAGTGCAGGTCAGTGGGACTAGGCAAAAAATGGTTTGGCACAGACAAGAAGGGCCAAAAGGCCTGTTTCTGAGCTGTAATTTTCTATGGTTCTATGGATTCACTGAAGGGAAATCGCACTTGACAAATCTTCTCAAATTTTTGATGATGTGACCAGTCGAGTGGATAAGGGTGAACCAGTGGATGTTGTGTATTGACTTTCAAAAGGCTTTTGAAAAGATCCCACACAAGAGATTAGTGAGCAAAATTAAAGCTCAAGGTATTGGGGGTAATGTATTGACATGGATAAAGAACTGGTTGGCAGACAGGAAGCAGAGAGTGGGGACAAACGGATTCTTTTCAGAGTGGCAGGCAGTGACTTGTGGGGTACCACACAGTTCAGTGCTGGGACCCCAGCTATTCGCAATGTACATGAATGATTTGGACGAAGGAATTGAATGCAATATCTCCAAATTTGCAGATGACATTAAGCTGGGTGGGAGTGTGTGCTGTGAGGAGGATGCTAAGAGGCTACAGGGTGACTTGGACAGGCTGGCTGAGTGGGCAAATAGTTGGAAAATGCAATATAATTTGGATAAATGTAGGGTTATCCACTTTGGCGAGGAAACAGAAAGGAAGGTTATTATCTGAATGGTGGCAGCTTAGGAAAAAGGGAATGCAATGTGACCTGGGTGTCATGGTGGAACAGTCGCTGAAAGTTGGCATACAGGTACAGCAGGCAGTGAGGAAAGCTAATGGCGTACTGGCCTTCATAGCAAGAGGATTTGAGTATGGAGTAAGGATGTCTTGCTGCAATTATACAGGGCCTTGTTGAGGCCACAACTTGAGTATTGTGTGCAGGTTTGCACTCCTAGACTGAGAAGTTCATTCTTGCAATTGAAGGAGTCCAGCAAAGGTTCGCCGGACTGATTCCTGGAATGACAGGACTGACGTATGAAGAGAGACTGGATCGACTGGGTTTGTACTCACTGGAATTTAGAAGAATGAGAGGGGATCTCATAGAAACATATAGGACCCTATTTTACCATTTTGATTGTACGTGCTGGGCAGACTTGAAACTGGGAGTGTTTCAGATCCAACTTTTAGACCCGTTCTCAGGTGCCCACATACACACTCTGCCTGAAAAATATCAGCGATTCCAAATTGTACAAACCTATGCATGGGACTTAACATGCTCAAAATCCTGCAGCTCCGATTGGTGCCTCCAACTACGCATCCGCAGAAAAAACATGATAGAATAACGCTCCCCTGCCACATCCTTCCCGGCCCGGGTAATGCCATCCACTGGCCCCCACAGACATTAATGACTCCCTTATTTCCCCCACCCCACGCCACCCAGAATGATCGCGGGCCCCTCCCTCTTTCCCCCCCCACCGATCTCGGGCAGAGTGGCAGCGGAACCCCTTCCCCCCACTGATCTCAGGCAGAGAGATCCACCCTCCACCCTACAGATATCAGGCAGAGTGATATCCCTTCCCCTCCCCCCACCCCGGACCCTCCCGCACAAGGCCCCCATCTCCTCCGGACTCCAATGGCTGTGTGACACCTTCCTGTCTTTCTCCGGTCCCCAATCATTCAGGCACTGATCCACCACCCGCCCTCCTCCCCATCAGCACACCTGCAAGTGCTCACTTGCCTTCCCCTCAATGCTAACAAGCAAACTGCATGGAACTTGCTGGAATGTTCTGCCAAACTGCCTGCTGCTGATCTGCCCTAACGAGAGGCAACTCCATTAAAAACTCAGGAATGGACAGGCAGGCACTCCTGCACAAAATGTGAGCACGACCAGTCCCCCGGTTCTCTGAGGATGACCTGGGGAGGCTGCTGGATGCAGCAGAGGCGAGGCGGGACACCCTCTTCCCCCTGGAGGATGCAAACCCAGGGGGGCTGATGGCAATGCGACCCGGGAGGAAGTCGCTGCCTCGGTCAGTGCCAGGGCACTGGCCCCCTGAACCGGGAAACAGTGCCGGAAAAAAGTCAATGACCTCATCCGTGCAGCAAGGGTGAGTGCTGAACCCCATCTTCCCCCAAATCTCCCCCAGATCCTCCCATCCCCAGCACCCTGCATGTTTCCAACTCCTGACCCCCAAGCACCTCCTTCCTGTCTCCCCAAGAGCCCCGCTGTGCTTGCCTTCTAACGGCCACCACCTGATACTCTGCAGGAGTCACACCACCATTTCTTTCATGGCTCCTTCTGTCTCAGTAAGAGTTTTAACAACACCAGGTTAAAATCCAACAGGTTTATTTGGTAGCAAATGCCATTAGCTTTCGAAGCGCTGTTGTTAAAACTCTTACTGCGTTTACCCCAGTCCAACGCCGGCATCTCCACATCCTTCTGTCTCCACAGGAGAAGAGCGACTATAACACCCATGAGAGTGTAAAGACAGGGGATGGTGAGCCAGAATTCTGGGTCCTCACCCCCTTTGAGGAGCGGGCGCTGGAATTCTCCAGAGAAGGGGAGATGCGTGCTGTCAGCGACAGCATGGTCGGGCTGGAGTCAAGACATGAGCACCTGTCATTCAATCACTTTGAGGCAACTTCTCGGGGGTATGGGTTTTGGGTGCGAGGGGCAAGGTTTAAAGGAGATGTACAAGGCATGTTTATTTGCACGGAGAGGGTAGTGGGTGCCTGGAACCCACTGCCGGGGGAGGTCACGGATGCAGATACGATAGTGACATTTAAGGTGCGTTTGAATGGGATGGGAAAAGAGGCATATGGTCCCCGGAAGGAAAGGGGGTTAGAAATCAGATGGGCAGCCTGGTCGCTGCAGACTTGGAGGGCCGAAGGGCCTGTTCCTATGATGTAAGTTTCTTGGTTCTTTGTTCTATGTTCAAAGGAGAAATGTGAATCAAGTCCTTGGCATCCCGGATTCCTCTCCCTCCCTTGCACTTAACTTGTGTCCTGTGTTGCAGTGACAGATCCAGACGCTCTGGGGCTTTCTGGAATTCAGGCCCGCACTGCAGTTCCTGCCCAGCCTGGTCAAGACAGCTTGGATGAGTCCTCAGAGGATATGGGTGAAGGGACCTCCGAGGGTGGCATCGTTTTGGCGTCAGCTACCACCTCATACCTCACCATCCCAGATACTGACACATTGGTGGGTCCAGTTAGTGTTGAGGCTTCTGGGTCACTCTCTGGTGAGCACGGCACAGCTGCTAATGTACATAGGGTGGAGGAGGGAACATCCGAGGCCTCTGGCATGCGGGGGCCTGCCGAGGGTAAGGACTCAGCTGGCCCCAGGCTACATACTAGGCCTCTGAGATCACTTCTCCCTCAGCTGCTGGAGATGCAGCAACAGAGTCAGAGAATGCAGGAGGGGCTGATGGCCACACTGGACCAACTGTGAGGCTGTTGGAGGAGTCCCAAAGCTTTCAGGCAGACCAGCTATTTCCTGTCTTGCATAGTTCCTAGGCCAACACTGCAAGGGTGGCATCCGTGGTGGAAAACCGGGGGCAGGGGATCCTCACCATGAGTGGCAGGCTCCAAGCGATGGCCAAGTCACAGCAGGCCACAGCTGAGGGACTAGCAGGCTTCTTGAGATTCTGCAGCCCATGGCTGAGAGGCTAGAGAGCTTGCAGGAGACCAGTGCTGAGACACAGCAGGCTACAGCAGCAGCTCTTGAGAACATGGCCCAGTCACAGAGGGTCATGGCTGAGCGGTTGCAGAGCATGGCCCAGTCTCAGAGGGCACTTGCTGTGGTCATTGAGAGGTGGCCCGCGACTCAAATGGCCATCGCAGAGGGCTCGACCACCATGGATAGGACACAGGTGGTCCTCCAGGGCTAGCAGTGCCAGGTGACGCCAGAGCTTCTGGAGCTCATTGCAGAAGCACCGCCATCCCATGGAGAGACCCAGCGGCCCACAGGAACCCCAAGGATGGAGGAAGAGCTTGAGCCCAGGCCAGGGCCTTCCAGCCAAGAGACTGAGGCTGTGGCTACACCTTCTGACTCCCCCATTCCTGACACCGAGGCGCAGGTGCTGAGGGATGAAGAAGGTGTCATGGAAACATCCCAGACACCTGGAAGCAGGCCAGGGCCCTCAAGGTCCAGGGCCTCCAGAGGCCGCCCACCACGCGCATCACAGGCCACGGAGCATGGTAGGCCGCTGGCCCTCTCCACCTACGATGTACATTCTGAGGAGTCACTGAGACATAGTGGTAGGCCACGTAAGATTAGGAAGTTGTAGTTGCACTGAGATGGCACAGGTGAAGGGCTGCAATAGTTAGAAAGATATTTAAGCACCCTAACGTTTTCTGTTCACAAGTTTTTATGTTAGAACATCTTATTTAAACACCTTTATTGCAATTGAATGCTTTTTCACCACCCACGTGTGACTAACTTGTCTCAGATTTGTCTCGAATAGGAAATCTCTTCCATTGATGATCGCCGGAGGGATGCTTCATGTTGATGTCAGTTGGGGAGGCCCCTCAATGCTGTGTCACTGAGAAAAGGAAACCATTGGTTCCTCAGACCCCATGAGTGATTCCCTCCCGTCCCCCACCCCACCTGCCCCAGGGCCCAGTATGGGGGTTTCAGATCCTTTATCCTCTACACAGACGTGGGCCCAGGTGCCAGCGTACATGTGGAGCTCAGGTAGGAGTCAGGCTCGTTTGCACCAGGGCATCATCATAATGGTGCTTAGCGAGTCATCATCACCCTCTTGCCTGCCAAAAAACTCACTAACACAGAGTACCCAGGCCCACCACTCTGGTGTGACAATATTGCAGGATATAAAAGGAATTTTGTTGGGGGGTGTGGTGGATGGAACCCACAGACACAAGCCCCTAGCGACTGAACCGTCTGGTTATCAGGGCCTCCCTTGCCACCCTTGCATGTCTCATTTGGGCTACCAGCCCTTCAGCGCCTGTTTGGTGTTCCAAGGCGTGCTCATCCTCTTCTTCCTCCTCCTCCTCTTCCTCCTCCTCCTGCTGGTCATCCTCCCCAGCCTCGCTCGGCTGGTCAGCCTCCACGTCCTCCTCCTCCTCCAAGAGCTCACCTCTCTGGTGAGCCAGATTGTGCAAGGCACAGCATACAATCACTATGCGGGAAGAGATCACTGGGTTGTATTGGAGGGCCCCGCCAGATCGGTCCAGGCATCAGAATCACATTTTGAGGAGCCCAATGCACCTCTCTACTATTGCACGGGTGGCTACATGGGCCTCATTATAGCGGGGTCTCCGCCTCAGACACAGGCCTCTGCACAGGCGTCATCAGCCATGTCCGAAGCGGGTAATCCATATCACCCACAAGCAACCCCTGCAGCCTGGACTCCTCCTCAAAAGCCTCCAGGATGTCCGAGCTCCTGACAATGAAGCTGTCGTGCTCAATACCTGGATGTTTTGCGCAGACATGCATAATGTTCATGTTATGGTCGCACATGAGTTGAACATTCAGGGAATGGAACCTCTTTCTGTTGATGAATCTCTGCCGATTCTGTAGGGGGACCTTGAGGGTGATGTGGGGCAGTCAATGGCCCTCTGTACGTTAGGCATCCCCGCAATGGCTGTGAACCCTGCAGCCGGGCTTCCTGATGGGTCTGGTCCAGGTTAAGTTTGCTGTACTGCCCAGCTCGGGCGTACAGGGCTTTTGTGACCTGCTTGACATAGGTGTGCACGGCAGACTGGAAAATGCCACAGACACCTCCGCTAGGGGTCGGGAAGGAGCTAATCATATAAAAGTTCAGAGCAGCCGTCAATTTGACAGCCACCGAGAGTGGGCGCTCCCCACCACCCTGCCTCTAGGTGACAGGTCCTGCAATAAATTGCACAGGTGTTGCACTGTCTCCTTTCAGAGGCGGAGTCATTGGTGGCACAGGGTGTCTGACATCTGTTCAAATGACACTCGTGCACAGAACTGCTGGGTTCTCTGCTCCCCCTTTCTCCTGCCCCCTGCCCCCCCCCCCCCCCCCCACCCCCCCGCCCCCCGCCACCCGGGTGAATGGCAGCCACCTCCTGCCTCTGGTGGTCATCTCCCTCTGGTCCTGCAAGTGGTAAGGCCCAGGCCTCCTGCGCCCACAATTCTTCCCCCAGCTCCTCCTCCTCCAGCAGCAACCAAAAGAACAGCAAAATCGATCGGTTGCATCGTCACTCTGAAGGGGGTGGGGGGAGATGGAGAGGAACACAACTAGAGATTAAGGAATGGTGCTTGCCCTGAGTACATCAAGAGTCACAGCCCCTCCCCTAATTTCCCCACCCTCGTGCTCCCCACAATCACAATCCCCCCAATTCCCACAGCCACATGCCCCCTACAATCACAGTTCTCCCCTCCAATTCCCCCAGCTACATGTTCCTCACAATCACAGCTCCTTGCAAAGCTGAGAGGCTGCAGCAGTGCAATTTGCAAGGGCTTTGTGCACATCCTTCAGCTGGGAGTGAGCTGAGTGCACTAGGACCCAGCAGCACCGCAAGATCCGAGGTCAGTGCTGAGACCCGGGTCTGTGCTGCAAGTCGGACATTGGCGACCCTGCAGAGCAACAGCCCCCCACACACTCGCAGAGCTGCCACCGACCCGAGAAAGAAAATGGACGCAACAAAAGGACACCCGTGTGCAGCAGAGCTTTTGGACACTACGCACTTACCTCCTCACTAACCCTCATGGATGGAGCGCCTGAATCGGACTTTTACAGAGCATGTCTGTTTCGCGCTGATTCTGGATTTGCCGAACATGGTGGTAAAGGGGGAAGTGCCAGTAAAGCTGGGCAAGCAGCCCATTAATTCAATTTAAATACATTCAAACTCATTTAAATGGCCGTCGCACCCATTTCAGGCGCAGTCCCGATCCCGGCCATTTTCAGGCCTTGGTAAAAGGGGAACCAGCGTGGAGGTGGGTGCAGATCACGCTACTCGCCTCATGCACGAGTTTACCAAGTTTCCGTGCCAGAAAATGGGCGCAACTTGATAGTAAAAACAGGCCCATAAAATCCAGATGGGACTGGACAGGCGAGATGCAAGGAGAATATTCCTGATATTGGGGCAGTCCAGAGCTAGGAGTCACAATCTAAGAATAAGGGGTAAGCCATTCAGGACTGAGGTGAGGAAAACCTTCTTCACTCAGAGAGTTGTGAGCCTATGGAATTCTCTACCAGAGAAAGCTGTTGGGACCAGTTTGTTAGATATGTTCAAGTGGGAGCTGGACGTGGCCCTTGCGGCTAAAGGGATCAAGAGGTATGGAGAGAAAGTGGGAGTGGGATACTGAAAGTGCATGTTCAGCCATGACAATATTTAATTGGGGCCGAATGGCCTACTCCTACACCTATTTTCTATGTTTCTATGTTTTTATTCAAAATTACACCCATAGAAGAGGCCTTGGTTTAACATATAATTCACAAAATGGCACCTTGAGCAGCGTAATATGCCCTCAATACTGGAGTCAACTTTGTATTTTGTGCTTGAGTCCCTGGAGTGGGACTAGAACCCAAGGTGTCAGAGACAGGATTGCTATCAGTGAACTGATATATTTCCAGAATTTATTCCAGACTTGCATTGTCAACCAAAAAATACACAGTCACCTAAAGATGTTTTGTATAGAATCAAGATCAGACCATTCAGCACAACAAGCTGTTCCATTATTTTTATTAACTCCCATTTTGTTACTCTCATTTTTAAAAATGTATTCCTCCATTGGATGTAGGTACCACACTGGCAAGGCCAGCATTTGTTGCACATTTCTAATTGCTCCTGAACTGAGTGACTTGCAGAGAGCAGTTAAGAGTCAGCCATAGTGCCGTGGATTTGGAGCCACGTGTAGGCCTCACCAGGTAAGGATGACAGATTTTCTTTCTTAAAGTTCTTAATGAACCAGATGGATTTCTTGTGACAAACATTAACTAGCTTTCAATTCCACATTTGTGAATTAGATTTAAATTCCACCAGCAGGAATAAGTGTCCCAGTGGTGGGACTTGAACCTGTGTTTTCAGTGCCTAGGCTCCTGGATTACATGCCGAGTGACATTACCACCAAGCCACCGTCTCCCCCAATTCCAGCTTCTTTAGCACCCTGCTAAACATTTCAGTTGATTTTGAATCTGCATCTGCAATTATGCAAGTCTCTACCCTATCGATCTTCGATAGAGGGATGAAAGGTTTGGCATGGTGTCTTGTGTGAACAGCAATAGTTCTCTAACTGTTCTTTCTGCTTCATAATTGGATACTGTAGTATTTTTCATTGAACTGAAGATCAATAGAAGGTACAGCAGTAATTAAATATGAATCTTCTTTTTCAGGCGCATTATTCATTTTTTTATGCAATCAATCTTTTAAAAAAACCTAATATGCAGAACTAATGATTTAATCATTTAAATCTAATTTAATGTGCTCCTGGAATAACAATTGGACAACTTCCAGTTGCCATCTCCAGCAAGATACACAAGAGTTTTCAATGATTTGTTTTGTTATATTACTGCTGGAGCTAAATGTTGCATTTTTATAATGATATAAAGATACCAATCACTCATAAGGGATCGTGTAAACATATTGTGGGTTCATTTATTAACACTAGACACATAAGAGCACAAACACATGGATGGAACACTCAAAGACCTCAGCAGCAGAACTGTGTGTGTTGTGTTCTGCTCACAGGCCAAAGTGAAACTGAGACTGGATTACATGACGCACTTCACTTCGAGTGACGGCATGCTCCCATCCCTTAAAGGCATATTACAACATTCCCCTTTCTTTTTAAAAATACATTCCTCCCTTCCAAAGATGAATGACCATTTACAATACACGTTCATGTTTGGTTACCATTGATGGCAGGCTGCTCTGCCTTAAAGGCATATTGCAACACGAGCAAGATTTGTTTTCAGGGTGTCAGCATTGCCAGCAAGTCCACCTTGATTGCCCCCGTTTCCCTGGGGACCTTAAGAGTCAAACATAGGCACGGATGTTTGCTCCTAGGTGGACAGTGTAGAGTTTGAAGAATTCCTGGCTCCGCCAACCCAAACTGTAAGAATGTCTGCCTATGCTTGCGATTTTCAGCCAGGGATGGTGCAAGGTGGGCTGGTGTGGAGCGGAGAGGGCCAGATTCAAAATTGGGTTGAACAAGAAAAGCAGACTAGAGCTGGAGCCCAGAAAATTAGAGTAGCTGGAGCCCAGAAGTAATGGGGAGTGAGAGGCACACCTGGCATGGGTTGGGCATATTCTTATGTATATACAAAGCACTCCTTTTGAAAGGAGTGCCAGAATCTGAAACAAAACCAGAAAATGCGGAAACTCTCAGCAGGTCTGCAGCATCTATGGAGAGAGGATAGAGCAAATGTTTCGAGTTTGGATGACCCTTCATGAGAGTGGGATGCTCCTTTGGAAAGGTTTGTTTGAGAAGTTAGTCCTTAATGCTATACTTCCTGAGCCTTGGAAAAGGCATCTTTGGGTTATCAGGTAAGTGCTAAAGCTGCAAATCTTGTCCAACTGTTAGCTGATGTTGGAATGAATGGTCCCTCATGCATTTTCCCGGAGGGAGAATTCTCATCGTTGCTGAAAAATGTACTGAGTGGAATTCCAAGGCACAGCCGTGGAGATGGCATCATATTGCCACCACTACCTTGTGCAGATAATATGCAGTGATGTAGTTAACTGGCTAGACTCAGTGGATACATGATGAACAATGCCATGCTCATTATCCCATCCATTTGTCCTCTTGCCACCCATCCATTAGGATATACCCACACTGTGGATCTGTGACCAGGCCACTGCCATTGGACACTGTGATGGCATAACAGTCGGAATAAAAGAGAGTAAGTTAGAAGGACCGTCAGTGGTGGCGAAGCAGAGAACCCACCTTGGAAACATAGTCACAACCAGCATCTGTGCAGAGCCATTTTCTCCATCACTTATAGCAGCATTCATTGATTAAATTTTGGAAATAGTTAGTGCATGTAAGCATACAAAACTGAATTAGAGCAATGTATTCTGAATTGCTCATGACCCTTTTCACCTCTTGTTAATAGAATGTCTCACAGAGGAGCCGGAGGGGGAGGGATGCCGTCAGCAGCCCTCAAATTCTCAATCGATGTGATAAGGGAACGGTATTCTATCATTTTTTGTCTGTGCGCAGTTGGAGGTGCTGATGGGAGCTGCAAGGTTTCAGGCATGTTAAGCCCTGTCCATAAAAAAAAAGAAACTGGGTGCTCCGGTTTCCTCCCACAGTCCAAAGATGTGCGGGCTAGGTTGATTGGCCATTCTAAATTGCCCCTTAGTGTCCCGGGATGCATAGGTTAGAGGGGTTAGTGGGTAAATACGTAGGGATATGTGGATAGGGCCTGGGTGGGATTGTGGTTGGTGCAGACTCGATGGGCCGAATGGCCTCTTTCTGCACTGTAGGATTCTGTCTATAGGCTTCTGCAGCACGATTTGGAATCACTGATATTTTTGCAGGCAGAGTGTGTATGGGGGCGCCTGAGAATGGATCTAAAAGTCAAATCTGAAACACTCCCAGTTTCAAGTCCGCCCGGCACTTAGAATCAAAATGGTAAAATAGGGCCCAAAATGTTAACTCTGTTTCTCTCTCCACAGATGCTGCCAGATCTGCTGAGTTTATCCAGCGTGTTCTGTTTTAAATTCGGATTTCCAGCATTTGCATTATTTTGCTTTTATTATGTGAATGCACCGAGGCCCTTTACAACAATTCCAACCGTATACATCTCCTTATTATCTCAGTGGTTTTGTTCAGCATGACCTTCTAACCAACATTGAACCACACTAATTTTCATGTGTGTTACATCATTACTCATCTCCATTTTGTCTTGCTTTCCTGCTGCTTTACTATTAACATCAGGCGTAAGCAAATTGAAACTTGTCCTAGGAGTTGTAAGATGAGCATCCTGTGGTGGAGTTACTCTGTCAGAGAACAGAAAGTTGTCCAGTCTGTGTCAAAGGGAAACATTGAAATTGTTTGTCATCAGCAATATTTCTGCAAAGACCCCTTCACAGTCTATACACTCCTTTCTGCAGCACCATTCAATGCTGGGTGATATGGTGGATATTAAAATGTGTGACTCCATTCTGGCATAGAAATATTTCAAACTATTGTGATGTAAACATGGACCAATATCTGACGCTAACACCTCTGATAACTCATAAAGTGCAAACCAAATTCTCCAAATCTTAGTAGTTTTGGCACTTGTGGTACTGAGTAGAGAATCAATATTATCCACTTGCTATGGCTATTGACAAAAACCAGGTACTCTTTCCCTTCAACTTCAAAGAAATCAACATGTACTCATACCCACAGGTTTCCTGTGTTTGACCATGGAATGAAAGACACCTTGCTGCGATTCTCCCATTGCGACCCGCAACTTTTCTGTCGGGTCGCGGTGGGAGACGCGCGTCTGCGGCCTTGAACAGGGATTTGTGCGTGCGCCGGGAACGCATAAACATCTCCCAGAGCCGGCGAACAGTCGCTGGTCAGACCACGCTGGAAACCATCGGGAAGGATGGTAAGTCATTTAAATATTTTCTGCATGTATTTTAAATATGTATATTAGTTCATTATCGGGAGCTTTCAGGTCCCGATTGAATCTCCCACCCCGCCAGGAGTACTTCATTCCAGCGGAGTTCAGACTAGCTCCCCACGTTCGGGGTGAGCTTTGGGGGGGGGAGGCGCAGTCTGCCGGGCGGTATAATTGTCTGACCTTCATCTACACTGTTTCCGGGGGGGGGGGGTCTGACCCTGGGGGAGGGGTCAGTGGGGGGGTCAGCCGGGGTGAGGGGGGTGGGGGGATCGCCACTGCTGGGGGGGGTGGGGCCTGGACATCGGGGCGCTCCAGGGCGGAGGAGGTCGGGGCTGGCCCGGGAATTGTTGTGCCGCGATCGGGCCGTGGGGGGGCGGGGGGGAATGCTGGAGGGGCTGGCCAGTGATCAGGCTGGCCAGTAAATGGGGGGTTGACAGTTTGGGGCCACTGAGCATGTGCAGATCTCCAGAACTCTCAAACTCTGGCGTGAATAGGCCCTGCTCACAGCCCTGGGTTTTTGATGAGATTCCCGACTGGGACCTCTGCAGTGCAAGGTGCAGGGATTCAGGTGAGAAGCTGAACTGACAGAACAGTTGGGATTTAGAACAGTTTTCCCGCCAATTCAGCACTTTTGGGAGAATCGCGGCCCTTGGTTGGATCATTTCTCGTTCTGAAACACACCCTACAACATTTCAACAACTCTTTAATATCTCTGTCCACCTTTGGATACCAAAGCAACCTCTTGCTATTGATTTCATACAGACTATCCCTGTGTGCCTTTGATGAAGTTCCTCCAACAATCTCTCTAACCTTGGCAGCATAATGACTCCTAAAGCCCATCGGAGATAACTTTAATCCACATTCAGCTCATTTCTACATGTCAAATACTCCTGCAGACTGGTCATGAAGGATGAGAAGGTTTAGTTTACCTTTGTCGCAGTCACACAGGATATAATCTGTGAGTTTAATAAGAGCTGTTTTGGCACTGCGGGCAGGGGAGGAAACCTGACTGGAGGGATTCAAACATGGAATTCCCAACTTGCTGCTATCTGCAGGTGAAACAAAACACCAATAGGGGTCATTCCAACCGAACCCTGTTTCCTTCTCAGCCCCACTCCCACCCAACAGGAAACTGACAGGAGCAGATAGCTTGGCCATCTTCTACTTGAGTTTCTGTGTTACTAACGTCAATGGAGAGTGGAGCCTTATTCATTCAATTTTCTGGGTTTGACTAAAATTGTAACAATCATTATCAACATCCCTTGTTAGTGCAAAATATTACGGTTGCAAAGCGGGTATTTAAATCACATTTAAACTGTTTTACTAATCATTTGCTTTTGGTTATTTTGTACATTATTCCCTCAGCTCTTGTATCTGTCATTAGTTTAACCGTTGATATATTATACCTTGTCATAGGTACCTTGTTGTAGCTGCCTCTGTATTTTATGAGATTTTATACACCAGCAACATGGTGTATGAAAGCCCCAAAAGACTTGAAAACAAATAATTGGAATAGCAGCTATTACGGACAGGAGGGGATTAATTTAAACAGTGCATATCTCCCCTCCCACCACCCATCCATAAACAGAAAGGTTTTTTGATTTCCCCCTCTATAAGTGGTGTTGTATTTCCCCATTCCTTAAATTTGGAGTGTTCCAATCCTCTATAAGTAACTCACATAGACAACTCGAGGTAAGATAAAAATAAAAGGGTTGGTTCATTTCACACACACGCAAAAGGCAAGAAATGAGATTCACATATCCACCCCTTTTTGTACTCATATAATAAAAGAGGGATAAGGGAAAGAAAGGTGTGCAGGATCAGATAAAAATACAAGTTAGGGTTTTACGTGAGTCCAGAATCCAGAATCAAATGTCTAATGGAGGGTTTTTCAGGGATAAGCTGGTTGACTGTCGCAAGGTTTCTCGGAGTTTCTAGACTGTCGCAAACTTTCTAGAAGTGAGACTTCCATGAGGGACAAAGGCATGTAGAGTTGAATTAGTCTTGAATACACCAGTTCCAATGTTCCAATACTTCACAGTGCAGATGAAGGTCAGACAACTATACCTGGACAGAGCTCCCTCTGCAGCTACCTGTTTGATGGTTAGATGGTAGACAGCGCAGGCTGCTGTCTGGAGTTATTGTTCTCTTCAAAGGTCAAACAGAAAACTGAAGATAAAGTCCAAGAGCTCATTAATGGAAGGAATTCAGACAGTTCAAGTCTTGGTCATGTGACAGCACGGTTTTGGGTAAAGAACACAGTCCTCAGATTGAACCGAATATTTGAGAGCAGAGCCATTAACACCACCTTGGGATAGCTGCCTTTGTTCAGAGCTAGCTGGGACAGACATACCGGGGGTGATTTTAAGCCTGCACTCTCTGTGCCTGGGATCGACAGCACGTGTGCAAAATCTGAAGAGACTCGGAAAATGCGATTCGCGCCAGTGAGTGTCCAAGTTGCGATATTCCAGCCCCGTCCCTGGCAGAGTGACATGAAACACGCCACAGGGCCCCAGAAAACTCATTTTAATACATTAGCTTGTGATTAGTGCGCCACCTAGTAACTCCACCTTCACTGAGTATTCAATGTGAAGTCATGCTAGCGCCAGTTACAACTCCACAAAAGTGTGAATCTGGTGCCTTCACTGGGGGATTTGGAGGTGATGCTTCTCTTATACTCAGCAAAATGTTTGACTCTTGCCTGACAGAAAGCTGAATGCATTCTGCCATCGAATGGGCTTATCATAGCGCTCAGAAACAGGGGGTGTGCAGCGCAGCTACTACAGGCCCCACCCACTGGTATTCACATCCACCTTACAGCCGAGGCGGGCAGCCAGGCAGCACCTCGACAGCCCTTGGCCTTGTGATCACTAGACAACACTGTTAGACATGAGAGGGGTGACTTTGATAGAGGGGGGTTGGGGGATTGGCTCCGGGGGTGGGGGCATGCCAGCAGCAACACCTCCTGAATGCGTCACCGGTCTGGGAGGGACATTACTCTGCCACTCTCATACTCCACAGGGATGAGGCACCGGGTGAACGTGGTGGTTCCCCAAATTTGGTGTATTAACAGACAGGGTGGAGAGTCTGTGAGTGAACAAAGTGAATTTAATGCCAAATATTTAATACAATGGTGAACTGTTTCCACTAGTGCCTAGGTTCACCCGTGCCCACCCATGCCCACTAAGTGCCGACAGTTTCTTAATCTTCTTCTTCCTCATGCTATGTCCAAGTGTATCCCCAGGATCTACAACTGAGGTTGAGGCGGCCTGCTGACTTCCATGTCAGGCCTGGCCAGGCCTGCTTTCAAGCAGCATGGAGTTTTGACGGCTGCCCTCCTTGGTGTCCAGGGCTGGAGGTGTGTCAGTCACAAGGAAGAGGGTGGGGGGGGGGTGTCAGATGGGCTGGAGGGCCCCAGGCTGTACTCCTGTTGAGCCTCTTCCTTTCTTCTCCCCGGTGGCCCCTGTGCTCCTCCATGGGATGGAGGGGCAGTTGAAGTGAGACCCAGAAGCACTGCTGTCCTCTGACGCTGACACTCAAGAATCCCCACCAGTGCCTGCACCATGCAGTCAAAGACCGGCACCATGGAGCTCATGCCCTCAGACATGGAGGTCATGAGCTGAGCCAAGCACTGCCATGGAGTGCACTTCCCATGCCAAAGTCTCCACTGCGGGCACCACCCTCGTAGTATTAATCTTGATGCGCCGCAGTGATGACACCACCTCCTCGAACAGGATGGGACTCCTCCAGTCAGCCTTGCTGTCCGAGGAGGGATACTATCATCCCCTCCTGCTGCTTGTGACTCTTCCTTTGCAGCTCCAGCTCTGGTACATCATTGGCAAGGGGCTCAATAGAGTCCTGAGCTCTGGCATCCCTCTGATTACTGGTACCCTGGTAGGACATCCCTGCCTCTGCCTGCTGTGGATCTGTCTAGTTAGTGATCCCACCCAGATGGTGACCCTGCTGTAAGGCCTTCTTCTGGAGCAGGAATGAAGTGCATGCCACCTTTGCTCCTCATCATCCAGCAGTCTGGTCAGGATTCCCAATGCAAAGCAGGGTGTGGACTTCCTGGCTGCCATCCCCTGGGATAGATCTGGTGGGGAGCCGTTTATATGGAGCTCCCCAGTTAAGGCAGTGATTAAGTTGTGGTAAGCAAGCAAATCAGAGGGAAAATGCCACCAGTGGGCATGATTCTCATGGGCAAAATGCTTTCATTAATGAGGCATAAGATTTGGTCCAAAATTATGCCAGCACCATCAGCGGGAATCACTCCGTTTTTCATGTCAGTGGCTACACACTGCCATTTTTTGGTAAGATTTTGCCCATTGTCTCTGGGGCAGGAGGTCTGCCTTAGAAATGGAAAATGGATGATGTATTCCTCTGCAGTTTGATTGTCAGCAGTCACAGAGAGCATTAACATTTTGTTACAGATAGCCTCTGATGGTTTGAAATTCATCTGCTTTGAGTCATAGCTTCACCAACAACCTGTCCTGGTCACCCCATGCCGACACTAGAGTTAAGAAAGCCAACCAACCTCTCTACTTTCTCAGAAGACAAAGGAAATTTGGCATGTCAGCTATGACTCTCACCAACTTTTACAGATGCACCATAGAGGGCATTCTTTCTGGTTGTATCACAGCTTGGTATGGCTCCTGCTCTGCCCAAGACCACAAGCAACTACAAAAGGTCGTGGATGTAGCCCAATCCACCTCGCAAACCAACCTCCCATCCATTGACTCTGTCTACACTTCCCACTGCCTCGGCAAAGCAGCCACCATAATTAAGGACCCCACGCACCCCGGACATTCTCTCTTCCACCTTCTTCCATCGGGAAAAAGATACAAAAGTCTGAGGTCACGTACCAACCGACTCAAGAACAGCTTCTTCCCTGCTGCCATCAGACTTTTGAATGGACCTACCTTGCATTAAGTTGATCTTTCTCTGCACCATAGCTATGACTGTCACACTACATTCTGCACTCTCTCTTTTCCTTCTCTATGAACGGTAAGTTTTGTCTGTATAGCACACAAGAAATAATACTTTTCACTGTCTACTGATACATATGACAATAATAAATCAAATCAAATCAAATAGCGAGATCTGGAAAGCCTTGTCCATTTAAAAAAAGCAAAAATGATAATATTTACAGAGTAATCCGGGTAACATGAACATGGAGTATTTGTTTTCTATCCTGTCTCAGTTGGGATACGATGATATCTTGCAGTCAGTTGATATTACCTTTTTGAGATAATTATGGCTGGGATTCTACCAAAGAAAACTAAGTGACCAATGATCCGGTCATCAATCCTATTGTCTCCTCCATTAACTCAGTTCCAACTCCTTTATCTGATTATGCTTCTGTGAAACACCTTGGGATGTCTCCTTGTGCACCCTTGTGCACCAGTCAATGAAAGTGGAGAGGAATGTGCTGCAAGCAGTTTGGAAGGGAAATGGTATGTTGGTTTTCATTGCATAAGTTCAGAGTAGAGATGTCTGCTGCAGTTATACAGGGCCAAGATGAGACCTCACCTTGAGTATTGAATCCAGTTTTGGCCTCCCTACCTAAGAAAGGATATACTTGTCAATGGGGCATTGCAGCAGAGGTTCACTAGGCTGATACCGGGTTTGCTGGTAGTGTCCTAAGAGGCGAGATTGGTTTGACTGGGCCTGTATTCATTCGAGTTTAGAAGGATGAGAGAAGATCTGATTGAAACATAAAATTCTAACAGAACTGGATACTAGATGCAGGGAGAACGTTTTCCCTGGTTGGGGAGTCTAGAACCAGGAGATGTAATCTCAGGAAACGGGTTAGACTATTTAGGACTGAGATGAGGAGAAATTTCTTCACTAAAGTTGGGATTCTCGAGCGCAGAAGACTGCAGAGGCCAAGTCACTGAATATATTCAAGAAAGAGAGAGATTTCCTTTAGAATTTAATGGCAAGGGATAAGGGGAGAAAACTCGAATTTGGCATCGAGATCGAGGATCAACCTTGATCATATTGAATGGTGGAACGGGCTCAAAGGGCTGAAGGCCTACTCCTGCTCCTAGTTTCTATGTTTCTGGGTCTCATTAAAATATGGGTGCTATAAGAATGCCAGTTGTCATTACTGTTGGCACAGTGACCCGCTCCAATTAGCAGACCGGCTGCGACAACTTTAATCAGAAACTTGACCAGCAAAAAACAATAATTTGGCATATTCTGATAAGGTCATCTCCAATGAGGCCACTGCTCAGGGAGGGAATGGCACTGAATATTTTTTCACCGTTTCACTTGTTTTCTGTTCCTCCTGTTAACTTCAGCAAAAATAAATTACAGCTGGAGGAATGACAACAATTGACTGGATAACCTTGAGAATAAAAAACTGAAAAAAAATAAAGATTAACTTCTGCAAGCTACCAAGCTGTGAGTGCTACATGAAAAGCACTGAACAAAGATGCACTAGTTCCACTCTGATGGAAAAGGAAAATTGGTTTGCATTCAAGCAATAGACTCAAGTCGGCTTTAAAAAGACAGCATTGGCAATCAACCAAAAGAACTGATTGAAGTTTAGTATGGAGCAGAAAACAGAAAGGAGGAATGAGGAAAAAAAAGTAATGTGTTGGTATCATTTTAAAAGGACAGAAATAAGCTGTTGTAATCTTAAGAGATAGAGGAAAATTGAAAAAGAACCTCGCAAGGAAACATTGCCATTTGACCCGAGGATGCGGAGATTGGCTCAACGAACTGAGGAGAAGCGGGACACCATGATCGCCTGTCTTTGTTAAATGGATGAAAGGGAGGATCAGAGCTCTTGCACCTGAGTAATTGGTCTTGGGGATGAGACGCTGTATGGGCCAGAAGTTCAACATGAGTTGATGCTCTCATTCTTTCGGACCTTCCTTAAACTCACCTCTTTGGCCCAGCATTTGACCCCTCTTAATTTTTTAAAGTTGATTTAATGGTGTCACAAGAAGGCTTACATTAACACTGCAATGAACTTATTGTGAAAATCCCCGAGGTTGCCACACTCCGGCGCCTGTTCGGGTACACTGAGAGAGAATTTAGCTTGGCCAATGCACCTGACCCATGCATCTTTCGGACTGTGGGAGGAAATTGGAGCACCCGGAGGAAACCCACACAAACTCGAGGAGAACGTGCAGATTCCGCATAGTGACCCAAGCCAGGAGTTGAACCCAGGTCCCTGCCGCTGTGAGGCAGCAGTGTTAATTGGGGATGGCTAATTGGAAGGTAATTTTAAGCTGTCAGGGTGGTTGGCTGTCAGTGGAAAGGTTAAGACCACAAACACTAGCTTGTTAGGAAACTGGCAGGAATCTCTCCAGGGATCTACCAACATTAGCATTCCACTGCAGCAGATGCGTGAGTGATTGGCAATTCCCCAGCATCAGGCAGTCCTGTGATTAATTTAAGCTAAAAGCCAATGGACTGAATTTTGAACCATGGATTCTGGTTTTAACTGGCAGTGCATGAGTTTCCTGCAATACACTGGGTTAAAGAAGTTGAGAGGACAGTGGGGATCGACTGGGTTCTGCTGCTGACAGGCAAGCCTTTACTACAGAGACAGCTGGTTCTTTGCCTAAGTGAAAGTTATATTCACAAGACCACCTTCTCAAGGGCAATTAGGAACAGGAATAAATGCTGGTCTAGCCAGCATCGCACACATCCCATAATTGAATAAAAAAACATATTCTGAAAGTGTGTTTTCATTCCCTTTGAGGTGATAGCCAAGACTTTGAAAGTCATTTCTGTGACCTGGAAGTTTATTTTTAATTTTGATCATGGCAGCATGGGAACAGCTCATGCAGCTCAGTCTTACATCCCTGGTGAGGAACAAGGGGAGCAGCAATAGGAAAAGCAACAAGAGCAGCAAAAGCCTTCTTCTCAGTGAACAGGCACTCTGCAGCTTACTTGGAGGTGAACCACCAAGCTCCAGCTGGGAGGAGATGAGGGTGTACAAGCAGAGGAGAGGCATTCTGGACAGGATTGAATCCCAGTGCCTCTGAAGGGTCGGACTCTCACATCAGATCATTGCTAACATCGGCAGTCTCCCTGTTTTTCTTCAAAATTGTGCTGTGGGATTGCTTAAGCCTACCTAAGAAGATAGATGGGGCCTCCTGACAGTGACACATTCAAGGTGAGATGTTGTGGCCATGCAGAGGTGAGCTCACATATCTACAGTATCCTGATCAGATCCCAAATTTGTGCCAGGACTGCACCAGAAGTTCACTATGTCATGTTCAGAACTCCAAAACCCCAACACTCTCTCGCTGTTCACTGGGCAATGTTGGCTTATTTTTACAGGGGAGAGTAAATTCAGTCTCTGTCAGCTTTGAGCAGGACCCTCTGACTGTAATTGGGATCAAACAAGATGTGGGGGGAAATGGAACCAGATACCTCTCCCAAGCTAAGGCTTAACATCCTTCCCTCTTCTCCATACTTATTCACTCACTGAACGGGAAAGTGAGAGGGAACATTTTCTCAGGTAGGTGGGTATGAGTTTGGTTGTGAGTGGGGTATTAAATGTCCCCAAAATGATGTGGTTGAGGATCCAGGCATTATCCTGCTCTCTTCTGGCTTTCACGCAGGCAGCCTTGAAGGCAAGTGGGAAATTCCTGTGCAGCTGTTGGTTGAGGCATTAAATATTGTAATAAGTAGTATTTTAACCCTTCTACAGAGCCAGGTCACCTGTTTCCTACCCTGTCAGCAACTCGCCTGGATGAACAAGGTGAGTGCACAGTGGCACATACTTGTTCAGTGAAACTGAGAAGTTGGAAAGGCTTTAATCAGTAAAACTGAGGGCTCCAATCATGGCCAGGTGAGAGGCTAGTGGTCAGAGTAGTTTTTCTCTCAAAGACTGCCATCAACTGCTTGGCAGGTGATTGCCAGCTTGTTGGAAGGTGCTTCACCTGTCTAGCACCTCACTCAACTTCAGATATACTTCCCTACTGTCAGCATTCAACGCGACATGGGGGCAGCTTCTGCAGCTGGAGACAGTGGCGTAATGGCATTATCACCTGACTAGTAATCTGGAGGCCCAGGGTAATGCTTCGGGGACCGGGTTTGAATCCCACCATGGTAGATGGTGACATTTGAATTCAATAAAAATCTGGAATTAAAAATCAAGTGATCATGAAACCATAATTGATTGTCGTAAAAATCTATCTGGTTCACTAATATCCTTTAGGGAAGGAAATCTGCTGTCCTAGGCCTACATGTGACTCCAGACCCACAGCAATGTGGTTGACCCTTAACTGCCCTCTGAAATGGCCTGGCAAGCCACTCACTTCAAGGGCAATTAGGGATGGATAATAAATGCTGGCCCAACCAACAATGGCCACATTGCTTTAACAAATAAATAGGAGCAAGATGTGAAGCACCATCAGCACCAGCAGCAATTGAAGGGAGCACACCTCTCCTGGGGGTGGCGAATGCCAATGCCTATGGGTGGGGAGGGGGGGGGGGGGAGTGTCAATACCACTGGGGGGCAGGAAGGCCAATGCCTATGGGGGGGGGGTGGGTGTGCCCTAATACTTGTGTAGGGGTTGAGGGGAGGGAGTGTCTTGACATTTGGGTGGGGGAGCGGGGTGGGAAAGTGCCCTGATACTTGTGTGGGGGTGGGTGAGATTCCGTACTTTGGAATCCTCTTATGCAACTGGAGAATTACACAAAAGTTTTTAGTCAGAGCCTGACACTCCGACAAATTTTGGTAAAATTCTGCCTCAGTTTTTTACTTCCTATCCCTGCTCCCCTAACATAAACTCTCCGGGCGAGATTCTCTGGCCTCTCAGCCGCGTGTTTCCCTCCGGCAGGAGGTGGCGCGTTGTTTGCTAGTAGCTGGATTCTCTGGTCCCTGTCAATGGGAATTCCCATCGATGTCACCTCATGCCAGCAGGAAACCCACGGGCGGGGTTGTGCTGCCAGCTGTACCGGAGAATCCCGCCGGTGTGAGTGACTGGAGAATTCCAGTCTCGATCTTTATGAATTCTATTAGATGGTCCTAAGTCTTGACAATTGTTCCTCACCTTGGTCTGTAATGTGTAGAGGAATGGTAGCAGTACTCTGTATTTGTGGCACTTCATTTAATTCACTGTTTGCACTCCTTCCAGTTGTTACAAGTCATCTGCTTTTTTTGGACACTGTGGATTTGACCTGCTCCTTTTGAGGGGAATGTGTACTCCATTCATGCCTGGAGTGAAATCCAGTTTTCATCTTCCAAGGTGTGTGTCATGTTCTTGCTGGACACATTTCCACTTGTCTCACAACTTCAGCTGTTGCATTTGCAAATCGTTTTGCAAGCTTATGAATCTTGTCATTCAGCTCCATTGTTTTTCAAATGTTGGAGACATCCAGTGTTTTTTCTTCTTCTTGGTTCTTGTATTTCAGTGTCGGATTTACATTTTCCGATCTCATCTCTGGCTTTTCTACAACAGATCCTCGGTCTTTGTTCTACCTTTTGGCTTCGCTGTTGGCCAGGCCTGTCTCTGGCGATGTTAACTTGTATCCTTCCTGCAGTTCTCTCATTGCCCTCTCTTTGGGGTCTCTTGTTGTCTTTTTGAGGGCTTTTGTTGTCTTTTTGAGGGCTTTTGTTGCTCTCCCTTTGGGGTATTTTGTTGCCTCCTCTCTGAGGTTTTTCATTGCCCTCTCTCTCGCGTTTCCTCTAATTTTCCTGTCCATAGACATTGTCCTTGTACTTCACCCTTTAAAGATGTTGCTGTTTTAAGTGCTGTCAGTACCGCCACCATTTTTTTCACTCATGCTGTCAGCAGCTGTCGGTTATGTCTTTGTGTTTTTCCCACACTTTATGATGTTGGCAGGTTCTCAGGGAATTGTGACTGCCCTTTTTCCAAAATCGCTTAAAACATTAAAGCTTTTCTGAGGGATTCTTTCTTTTTTTACCCCTGCAGGGCCTTTGCGAACATCCCCATAAATGCAAACTACTTTGAAAAACATGAGGCGTCAACTCTGCAAGCTGGTTATTTTCTTTTTCACTGCGGGTCCTTTTTTGAACGTTGGGAGTATTCCAGGGGATTTCTCCACCATTCACATTGGGCCATTTCTTTTTTTTTGCAACTGAAAGCGTTGTTTTCTCACTCCTACATTTGGTTGCCTCCTTTCTTACCAAAGTTGATGATAACCATCAATCACCATGGTACTTTCACCGATTCTCATTCTGACACCATGTCATGATGTGGGGTCTTGCTGCTGCTCTGGAGGTGGCTCATTAATGAGATCTTGAGACTTGTATGTTTAACCATGAGTACTTTATTGGTAGACTTTAATGATTTACAGTTCCAAGATATGGTCATGCATGCTGCTGCTCCACCATGCAGACTACTTATTTAAAGAGAGCTGATTCTGGACTGTTCCCTGAGAGTATATTACCATGTGACTGCATACATCATAGCATTTGATTTTGATTTGATTTGATTTATTATTGACACATGTCACACTCTCATGTGCTATACAGACAAAGCATACCGTTCATAGAGAAGGAAACGGGATAGTGCAGAATGTAGTGTTCCAGTCATAGCTAGGGTGTAGCGAAAGATCAACTTAATGCAAGGTAGGTCCATTAAAAGTCTGATGGCAGCAGGGAAGCTGTTCTTGAGTTGGTTGGTACATGACCTCACTCTTTTGTATCTTTTTCCCGACGGGAGAAGGTGGAAGAGAGAATGTCCAGGGTGCGTGGCAGTGTTATTCTCCAGACCCATATTAACCCTTGCTTGACTGAGCACCTTTACATTATAATGGATGAAGAATCATATCACAACAGGCAAAAACTACTTCAGGATCTGTGGAGTTACCAATGATGATGAATATTGTGCAATCATCAGTGAACGTCCCCACTTTTGACCTTATAATAGAGGGAAGGTCATTGATGAAGCAACTGATGTCCTGGAGCTGAGACCATGACCACAACTCCTTTGTGCTAGTTATGACTCCAGTTAGTGGAGAGGTGTCCCCCTGATTCCCACTGATTCTACTACGGCTCCTTGGTGCCACCAGTCAATTAGTCACTCTCGCTTCACTTCTGGAATACAATTTGGCCATGTTTGCACCAAGGCTGCAGTGAGGCCTGGAGCTGAGTGGCCCTGATGGAACCCAAACTAAGCAATTGTGAGCAGGTTACTGCTGTACATCTGCTGTCTGAGAGCCTCATTGACCCATTCCCCACTTTCCATGTCTAAATCTCTTTGGATCACATCATTATACAGAGCAGGATAAAGGATAATGTCTGCTTACCTGAAGATTAGAGGCTGAATGCCCTTGACTGCTGAAGTGTTCCCCGACAGGAAGGGAACACTCCTGCCTGGTGATTGTTGAGCAGTGTTCATTCATCCGTTGTCGTAGCATCTGCATGGTCTCGCCAATGTACCATGCCTCGCGACATCCTTTCTTGCAGCGTATCACGTAGACAATGTTGGCCGAGTCACAAGGGTATGTACTGTGTACCTGGTGGATGCCGTTCTCATGTGAGATGATGGTATCCATGTCGATGATCCGCACGTTCAGCCAGCTCCCACAAACAGCAATGCAATAATGCCTAGGTCAGGGCTTCCCAATCTGTGGGTCACAAACCTCCAGTGGGGTCGAGAATTTGGGGTCTCAAGCTCTGAGGCATTAATGGCTGCCGTCGAGCTCAGATTGAACGCTAACTGGCTATGAGACCCCTTTAAATCCTCGCGGTGTTTCTTTTTTCTATTGCTGTGCATGGCCTAATGGACAGATCATTGAGGCTTTGTTCCTGTTGCAAGAAAGCCAGTGAATAGGTCAGTGTTCATCCCTTTTTTAAAAAAGAAACTGCTGTTGAAACAATTACCATCCTGCTGAAGAGCCTTCCACTTCCACCCCCAAGCCCACTCAGGAGCTAACACCCACCACTCCCACAGAGCAGCTGAAGCTATCGCCCCTCTACCTTCCACCCACCCCCTCTCACTCTCACACAAAATCTGACATGTTAAAATGGGATCACATCAGGAAAAGTTTGGGTAGCACTGTTATTTATTAGTGTCACAAGTAGACTTACATTACCACTGCAATGAAGTTACTGTGAAAATCTCCTGGGAAAGAGAAAGGTGCACCTACAATGTGTGTTGGTCCAAGGAGCACCAGCGTGGTAGAAGATTGGAGAAGTCAGGGTGTTGGGGATTGCCTTGAATGTGGCATGGCACTGACCTATCCCATCCTGCTAAGATCATTGAACATAAGAACATAAGAAATAGGAGTAGGCCATCTAGCCCCTCAAGCCTGCTCCACCATTCAATAAGATCATGGCTGATCTGATAGTGGGTTCAGTTCCACTTACCCGCCCGCTCCCCATAACCCTTAATTCCCTTAATGGTTAAAAATCTATCTATCTGTGACTTAAACACATTTAACGAGGTAGCCTCTACTGCTTCATTGGGCAGAGAATTCAAAAGATTCACTACCCTCTGGGAGAAGAAGTTCCTCCTCAATTCTGTTCTAAATTGACTCCCCCGTATTTTGAGGCTATGCCCCCTAGTTCTTGTTTCCATTGTAAGTGGAAATAACCTCGCTGCTTCTACTCTGTCTAGCCCCTTCATTATCTTATATGTCTCTATAAGATCTCCCCTCAACCTTCTAAACTCCAATGAGTGCAGGCCCAGTCTACGCAATCTCTCCTCATAAGCTAACCCCCTCATCTCCAGAATCAACCTTGTGAACCTTCTCTGTACCCCCCCCCAAGCTAATATATCCTTTCTTAAATATGGGGACCAAAATTGTACACAGTACTCTAGGTGCGGCCTCACGAGTACCCTGTACAGTTGCAGCATGACCTCCCTGCCTTTATACTCCATCCCTCTCGCGATAAAGGCCAACATTCCATTTGCCTTCTTGATTACCTGCTGCACCTGCAAACTGAGTTTTTGTGTGGTACCATATCTCGTGGTACTGCACCCATGAGCAAGGGAACGCATTCCTATTGCTGACCTTCTCAGATATAATTGCTGGGTTTACGAGGCTGTTTCTCCTTATCCCGTCCAATAAGAATAAAATGTTTCTGGGTCCCTTTTAGCTGCAACACTTTTCAGATGTAGGATGAATCTTCAGTATCGGCTTTAGCTTGGCATTCATGTTGGTGTGATTACACTTCTGTGGAGTATTTTGGGATTTTTTTCAATATTAAATACATATTTTCAGGCAAACAATTTAGTTAGCACAATCTGTTTTTGCATGAAATGTGTAAGGCCATCGTACTTAGTGATTTGATGATTTACATGGTTGGCATGAAATGCCATTTTATTTTGAGGGATTCCTGTGGATGTAGCCAGCCCACAAACAGTTAGGAATGGAAGCTTAACAACAATATAATGAGAACCTTGCTTCACCAGTGTGATAATACGTACACTACTAGCATCATGAAGCAATGCTTTAGATGCTTAGGGAAGATTAAAGGGTAACTTGTAATGTTATCCTTTATCCTGCTCTGTATAGTGTTAGGTTTTTTAGGGAACATTAAAACTGACAAAGCCCCAGGGCCTGATGGCATCTATCCTCGACTGCTCAGGGAGACGAGAGATGAAATTGCTGGGCCTCTGACAGAAATCTTTGTCGCTTCTTTGGACACGGGTGAGGTCCCTGAGGATTGGAGGATAGCGAATGTGGTCCCGTTGTTTAAGAAGGGGAGCAGGGATAACCCAGGAAATTATAGGCCGGTGAGCTTGACGTCCGTGGTAGGGAAGTTGTTGGAGAGGATTCTTAGAGACAGGATGTATGTGCATTTAGAACGGAACAATCTCATTAGTGACAGACAGCATGGTTTTGTAAGAGGGAGGTCGTGCCTTACAAATTTGGTGGAGTTTTTTGAGGAAGTGACAAAAACGGTTGATGATGGAAGGGCCGTGGATGTCGTCTATATGGATTTCAGTAAGGCATTTGACAAAGTCCCACATGGCAGGTTGGTTAAGTAGGTTAAGGCTCATGGGATACAAGGAGAAGTGGCTAGATGGGTGGAGAACTGGCTTGGCCATAGGAGACAGAGGGTAGTGGTCGAAGGGTCTTTTTCCGGCTGGAGGTCTGTGACCAGTGGTGTTCCGCAGGGCTCTGTACGGGACCTCTGCTATTTGTGATATATATAAATGATTTGGAAGAAGGTGTAACTGGTGTAATCAGCAAGTTTGCGGATGACACGAAGATAGCTGGACTTGCGGATAGCGAAGAGCATTGTCGGGCAATGCAGCAGGATATAGATAGGCTGGAAAATTGGGCGGAGAGGTGGCAGATGGAATTTAATCCGGATAAATGCGAAGTGATGCATTTTGGAAGAAATAATGTAGGGAGGAGTTATACAATAAATGGCAGAGTCATCAGGAGTATAGAAACACAGAGGGACCTAGGTGTGCAAGTCCACAAATCCTTGAAGGTGGCAACACAGGTGGAGAAGGTGGTGAAGAAGGCATATGCTTGCCTTTATAGGATGGGGTATAGAGTATAAAAGCTGGAGTCTGATGATGCAGCTGTATAGAACGCTGGTTAGGCCACATTTGGAGTACTGCGTCCAGTTCTGGTCGCCGCACTGCCAGAAGGATGTGGAGGCGTTAGAGAGAGTGCAGAGAAGGTTTACCAGGATGTTGCCTGGTATGGAGGGTCTTAGCTATGAGGAGAGATTGGGTAAACTGGGGTTGTTCTCCCTGGAAAGACGGAGAATGAGGGGAGATCTAATAGAGGTGTACAAGATTATGAAGGGGATAGATAGGGTGAACGGTGGGAAGCTTTTTCCCAGATCAGAAGTGACGTTCATGAGGGGTCACGGGCTCAAGGTGAGAGGGGCGAAGTATAACTCAGATATTAGAGGGATGTTTTTTACACAGAGGGTGGTGGGGGCCTGGAATGCGCTGCCAAGTAGGGTGGTGGAGGCAGGCACGCTGACATCGTTTAAGACTTACCTGGATAGTCACATGAGCAGCCTGGGAATGGAGGGATACAAACGATTGGTCTAGTTGGACCATGGAACGGCACAGGCTTGGAGGGCCGAAGGGCCTGTTTCCTGTACTGTACTGTTCTTTGTTCTTTGTTCTTTGTATAGTGATGTGATCCAAAGAGATTTAGACATGAAAAGTGGGGAAGGGATCAATGCACAGCAGTAACCTGCTCACAATGCCAGTTAGCGTTCAATCCGAGCTCAACGGCAGCCATTAATGCGTCAGAGCTTGAGACCCCAAATTGTCACCTCACGACCCCACTGGAGGTTTGTGACCCACAGATTGGGAAGCCCTGACCTAGGCATTATTACATTGCTGTTTGTGGGAGCTGGCTGGACGTGCGGATCATCGACATGGATGCCATCATCTCACATGAGAACGGCATCCACCAGGTACACGGTACATACTCTTGTGACTCGGCCAATATTGTCTATGTGATACGCTGCAGGAAAGGATGTCGCGAGGCATGGTACATTGGCGAGACCATGCAGACACTTCGACAACGGATGAATGAACACTACTCAACAATCACCAGGCAGGAGTGTTCCCTTCCTGTCGGGGAACACTTCAGCAGTCAAGGGCATTCAGCCTCTGATCTTCGGGTAAGCGGATGTTATCCTTTTTCCTGCTCTGCATCGTGATGTGATCCAAAGAGATTTAGCCATGGAAAGTGGGGAATGGGTCAATGAGGCTCTCAGACAGCAGATGTACAGCAGTAACCTGCTCACAATTGCTTAGTTTGGGTTCCATCAGGGCCACTCAGCTCCAGGCCTCACTGCAGCCTTGGTGCAAACATGGCCAAATTGTATTCCAGAAGTGAAGCGAGAGTGACTAATTGACTGGTGGCACCAAGGAGCCGTAGTAGAATCAGTGGGAATCAGGGGGACACCTCTCCACTAACTGGAGTCATAACTAGCACAAAGGAGTTGTGGTCATGGTCTCAGCTCCAGGACATCAGTTGCTTCATCAATGACCTTCCCTCTATTATAAGGTCAAAAGTGGGGACGTTCACTGATGATTGCACAATATTCATCATCATTGGTAACTCCACAGATCCTGAAGTAGTTTTTGCCTGTTGTGATATGTTTCTACATCCATGTGAATTAGCTGGTGCATTTCCAACATTACAGCAGTGATTATTGAATTGATTTAAAATGATTTATTATTGTCACATGTTTTGGAATAGTCAAAATTATTGTTTCTTCCCAGCTGTTACAGACAAAACATACCGTTAATAGAGTACATAGTGGGGGGGAAGGAAAGGATTGGGTGCAGAATATAGTGTTGCAGTTACAGATAGGGTTTAGAGAAACAGTAACTAGTCTCACAACAACAGGTTAAAGTCCAACAGGTTTATTTGGTAGCACGAGCTTTTGTAGTGTTGCCCCTTCATCAGGTGAGTGAAGAATTTGGTTCACAAACAGGGCATATAGAGACACAAACTCAATTACAAGATAATGGTTGGAATGCGAGTCTTAACAGGTAATCAAGTCTTTACAGGTGCAGACAATGTGAGTGGAGAGAGTGTTAAGCACAGGTTAAAGAGGTGTGAATTGTCTTCAGCCAGGACAGTTAGTGAGATTTTGCAAGCCCAGGCAAGTCGTGGGGGTTACAGATAGTGTGACATGAACCCAAGATCCCGGCTGAGGCTGCCTGCATGTGTGCAGAACTGACTATCAGTTTCTGCTCAGCAATTCTGCGTTGTCGTGTGTCGTGAAGGCCGCCTTGGAGAACGCTAACCTGAAGATCAGAGGCTAAATACCCTTGACTGCTGAAGTGTTCCCTGACAGGAAGGAAACACTCCTCCCTGATGATTGTCATGCGGTGTCCATTCATCTATTGTCATAGTGTCTGCATGGTCTCCCCAATGTACCATGCCTCAGGACATCCTTTCCTGCAGCGTATCAGGTAGACAATGTTGGCCGAGTCACAAGGGTATGTACCATGTACCTCGTGGATGGTGTTCTCACGTGAGATGATGGCATCCTTGTCGATGATCCGGCACATCTTGCAGAGGTTGCTGTGGCAGGGTTGTGTGGTGTCGTGGTCACTGTTCTTCTGAAGGCTGGGTAGTTTGCTGCGGACAATGGTCTGTTTGAGGTTGTGCGGTTGTTTGAAGGCAAGTAGTGGGGGTGTGGGGATGGCTTTGGCGAGATGTTTGTCTTCATCAATGACATGTTGAAGGCTCCGGAGAAGATGTCGTAGCTTCTCCGCTCCGGGGAAGTACTGGATGAAGAAGGGTACTCTGGCTATCGTGTCCCATATTTGTCTTCTGAGGAGGTCTGTGCGGTTTTTCACTGTGGTGCATCGGAACTGTTGATCGATGAGTTGAGCGCCATATCCTGTTCTTACGAGGGCTTCTTTCAGCATCTGTAGATGCCTGTTGCGATCCTCCTCATCTAAGCAGATCCTATGTATATGGAGGGCTTATCCGTAGGGGATGTTAAGACTTGCATTCCAACCATTATCTTGTAATTGAGTTTGTATCTGTATATGCCCTGTTTGTGAACCGTGCTTTTCACTCACCTGATGAAGGGGTAAGGCTCCGAAAGCTCGTGGTACCAAATAAACCTGTTGGACTTTAATCTGGTGTCGTGAGACTACTTACTGATCCTACCCCAGTCCAATGCCGGCAACTCCACATCAGGGTTTAGAGAAAGATCAACTTCATGTGTGATAGGACCATTCGAATGTCTGATTGCAGGAAGGAAGAGTCTGTTCTTGAGTCAGTTGGTATATGTTTTCAGACTCCTGTCTCTTTTTCCCGATGGAGGAAAAGAGAGTATGTCCAGGGTGAGTGAGATCCTTGATTATGCTGGTTACTTTCCTGAGGCAGTGGGAAGTGTAGTTGGAGTCAATGGATGGGAGCCTGGTTTGTGTGATAGACAGGGCTTTGTTCATGACCCTTTGTAGTTTCTTGCGATCTTAGTCAGAGCAGGAGCCATATAAAGCTGCGATGCAACTGGAAAGGATGATTTCTATGGTGCATCTGTAGAAAGTGTTTTGAACTGTCTGGTGGTTGTGAAGGGTGTGATTGCAAATCCATGTCTTTCATTTTTAACATTGATTGCCTGCCAGTTCTTTTATCTTTGTGACGTTCACAGCTTTGCACCTCTCAATTTTTCAATCAACATTACATTTCCTTTGATTTTCTAAACATTCCTTCCAACAATTTGAAGGAAACAATGCTCTAAAGTTGTGCTTCCCTGACCTGTGAATGGTCCTTTCAATGCATGAAAATGCGTTAATCAGCTTGCTTTCTGCTCTGCCCAATGTCCTTGCATTTCACTAGACCTATTGGCCTAGAAATTACAGGTTGTTATAGGAGCAGACTAGAATCTAAGATGTTTGCAATCACATCCCGCAGTCTGCTGTTAACATTGCCACTAAAGTAAGTGTTTGTTGGCTAATGCAGTAATTTACAGCTGATTGAATCAATGCATACTTATGATGCAATCAAAATTTCATTAAACCACGTTTGTGTGTTTTTCCTTTCTGTTGAAATTTGATTTTTCTTTTGAGGCACAATTGTCGGAGAACTATGCTCTTGTTAGGAAACGTACATCACTTTATTTGTCCATTTTCTTCAGAGCCTTCCTTTTATTATTTTTCTTTTGTGTCGCCAATCCTCTCAGTTATGTCAGCCTCTTTTTGCAGTCGTAACCAATCTTTTAGACGATCTGCCGACTGCATTCCCAGAGCACTGGACTTTATCATTGCAAATGATCATTCGACGTTTCTTGAGGTTAAAAAAAACAATTTGCTCCCAATTACAACCCACTGCTCTGAAGGAGAGTTTCAAAGCATAGCTTCTGTCATACCTCCCCTGAGATCCTCCTGATCAGACATAAAGCAATGAGCAATCAGGAAGGGGCAAATATTGCAGACAGCTCTCATCCAACAGACAGAGTGCAAACAGCGAGAGTGGCAGATAAAATTACCAAGAGCGATTGAACATAAATGCCGAAGCTTTGGTTAGGCCACGTGAGGGCATTATGTTCAGTTCTGATCATCAGATGTGGGTCCATGAGAGGAGATTTACTAGAATGATGCCAGGGATGTTAGCTTGAAGGTTATATCAGAGAAGCTGGGGTTGTTCTCCTTGGAGCAAAGGAGAGGAACTTTTATAGTTGTGTACAAGATTATGACAAGTTTAGATAAGATAGCCAAGGAAAATTAGCTGATGATAAAGGACTAGGGCAGACCTGAGACTTTGTGCATGAGGTGCAAGGGGGATGTGCGGAAAAACTTTTCATTTAGCGGGTGGTAATAACTTGGATCTCGTTGCCCTCGAGGATGGTGGAACAAGTGAATCCCAATTTCAAAAGGAAATTGGGTGGGCTTTGGAAGCAATAAACTTGCAGAGCTGCAGGGACAGAGCAGGAGACTGGGACTGGCTGGTTTGCTCTACTGAGAGCTGGCTTGGATTCGATGGACTGAATGGCCTCCCCCTGTGCTGTAAGTGGTTCCATAACACACCACATACAAGCAAGATTGGGAGGATGCTCTTTCTGGGGATCTGCTCCTGGCACACAGCCTGGATCACAGGTTCTACAATTAGCACGAGAATGTTATTACCCAACACTGATGTCTACCTAGTTGGCCAGACTGAAAATAAGAACGAACACAGTCATGTATCATACAACGAGGAACTTTATATAGCATCTTTACAGTAGTAAAGCATTGTGAGGCACTTCACAAGAGCATATCAAATAAACTCGGACACTGAGCCACACGAGGAGATATTGGGTCCGAGCAAAAGCTTGGTCAAAGAGGTAGGTTTTAAAGAGTGTCTTCAAGAAGGAAAGTGAGGTCAAGAGACGGGAATTTTAGCAAGAGAATTCCAAAGCTCGGGGCCTTGTCAACTAAAGGAACGGCCACCCCTGGCAGAGCAAATAAAATGGTGGAAACCCAAGCTGCCAGGAAAGAAACATTTCAGCGATAAGATATAGTTAACTTCGTAGCAATGACATCGTGAAGACCTGGAGAGCTGAATGTGGAACCTACGCTGATCTTGTGGGGGAGTGGGGAGAGAAGGATCAGAGTGTGAAAGCATTTCTTCCTGCTGCTAATGGCAAGTAAGATACAGAAATGCAGCAAAAGACAATCGATCGGTAAAGCCAGGAAACCACACATAAACAACCGGCAACAGACTGGAAGGGAAAGGGAAAGGTCAGTGAATGAACTCACTGATCTTGAAAGAAAAATTGCTTTGTGACTATGTGCTAGGTTAAATCTACTGAAGATTATTTCTGACAGGTGTCCCCAGTGTAACCACAAACACATTCAACAAGACCAACAATCAGAAAATAGCATCACCAATAGACCTGCAGTGTTTGGTAAACAACATTGTTCTGCTTAACGTTGTCGATATAAGGTGGCTGTATTCCCACTTAACGTGGGGACTTCCACTTCAGTGTCATTTTAAATTAGCCCCCTCACTCTGTCTGTGACTACAGCCACTCCAGCTGCTCAGGTCTTTAAGGGCGGCACGGTAGCACAGTGGTTAGCACGGCTGCTTCACAGCTCCAGGGTCCCGGGTTCGATTCCCGGCTCGGGTCACTGTCTGTGTGGAGTTTGCACATTCTCCTCGTGTCTGCGTGGGTTTCCTCCGGGTGCTCCGGTTTCCTCCCACAGTCCAAAGATGTGCGGGTTAGGTTGATTGGCCAGGTTAAAAAATTGCCCCTTAGAGTCCTGGGATGTGTTGGTTAGAGGGATTAGCGGGTAAAATATGTGGGGGTAGGGCCTGGGTGGGATTGTGGTCGGTGCAGACTCAATGGGCCGAATGGCCTCCTTCTGCACTGTAGGGATTCTATGATTCTATGACTTCTGATCCTGAGAAAGAGACCCTAATCAGGTCGGGGCACTCCAGGTCTTGGGCTGCCAGACAACATTCGCCAAGGTTACCACAGACACCAGGACGTAGCAGTCAGCAGGCTGCCTCTACCTCTGCTGTAGAGGTTGGGGCTGCACCCAGGCTTGGCAGTAGGATCAGGAAAATTAAGAAATATTTATGTCACTTTTGGGCCTTGAATATACCATCACTGTAAAGAAATTGCTATGAATATGTTTGATGATTATGTGAATGTTTTGGTCAACTGAAAGTGTTGTGAATTTGTATATTGGAATCCTCTTAATGTGAGATTTAGCCATGCTCCCATCCCACTGTGAGATTAACATTTATGTGATGTCGACCTCAGTTGATCCATTCTCTGTACCCTTGAGTGATAGCAAGATGTGTTTACATTTCCATTTGAAGTGTGTGATGTAAGCATTTCTAACCCTTCTTTTTGATTGAGGTATATAAAATACTCAATGGGATTGATAAAGTAAATGTTAACCAAGTGTTCCCCCTTCTAGAACAGTCTCAGACAAGAGGTCATAGTTGTAAAGTAAGAGGGGGGAGGTTCAAGACAAGATAAGGAGAAGCTACTTCTCAGAGAGGAGTTAATCTATGGAACTCACTGCCCAAAATGCAAGGGATTCAGAATCAATGGATTCAAGAAAGAGATAGATAAATATTTGATCAAAAGCGGGATAAAGGGCTTTGGGGAAAAGACAGGGAAGTAGAGTTAGGATGAGATGGAGATCAGCCATGATCATTATAGTATGGCGGAGAGGGCTCAAAGGGCTGAATTGCCTACTCTCGCTCCTAATTCCTATGGTCCTCTTCCTCAACGAACACTATTGAGTGAGGGCAGCTCGAGGCATTTGTGTCTCCTCGGTGGAGAAGATCGCTAGGCATGTTCTCATTTCAGTCACAGCAGTGTTTGCATCATTATCCAATGGAGAAAGTTCCGACTCTTCTCTCACATCACTCTTGTTCCTCAGTGGACTCTCAGTTCCCAGAGTGAGCGCACATTGACAGGAGGCCACAGACCGACGCAGAGATCGTGGCTTGACAATTTATGAGGCCAGAGGGTGCAAGTGTCAATGCAGGACTTGTTCTTGTTGTGACTGGTTGGACATCCCCTGAGGTGAAAGGGAATCTCCATCTGTGTTTACCCCAGTCCAACGCCGGCATCTCCACATCGTGAAAGGGAATGGCATCACGGGCTAGGAGAGATGTGGTCATACGCCTTCACTTAACTTTACTCTTCTTGGAGCTTGCCAGCAATTAAATTATCACGGGCACATCTCCTATTCTTCCTTCCTCCATGGAATCATCACGTTCATACAGACCTGTCAGCAGCCTCCTGAACTTCCTGGGCATCCGGATCGCCATCCTCCAATGTGCCAATGCCTCTCCCTCCTTTGCCCCTGCTTTTCCATTAGGATTCTGACAAAGGCAGCATTGATCCCTGGATCCATTTGTCCTTTTGCCTTCATTCTCATCTTTAATGTTTAATTTCAGAGAGATGAAAGGATTGGGTGCATACAGAAGATCCTATTGCTGGCCAATGGCGGACGGCCTCCAACAACACAAAACACATGGCGGGGGGGGGGGGGGGGGGGGGGGGGGGGGGGGGCGGAGGGGGGGGGGGGGTTGCTGCGGGGGAAGGCTACAGATGAGTCATAAAACTTGACCTCAATAGTGACAAAATACCAATTAAGTGTAAAAAGGAAGTAAAGCAAAACTGTCATGGGAAGTGCTGTGAAAACTCCTGTCTTTAATAAAGAACAAAGAACAGTAAAGCACAGGAACAGGCCTTTTGACCCACCAAGTCTGTGCCAACACATGACGCCTCTCTAATATTTTCTTGCCTCTACGTAGTCCATATCCCTCTATTTCCTGCCTATTTTTGTATCTATCCAGATATCTCTTGAACGTTGTTACAGAATCTACTTCCACCACCTCCTCCGGCAGTGCATTCCAGGCATTCACCACCCTCTGTGTGAAAAACTTGCCCCTTACATCTCTTTTAAACTTTCCCTCTCTCACTCTCAACCTACGCCCTGAGCGATTGACCCTTTGACCCTGCGAAAAAGACTCTGACTATCCATTCTATCCAAGCCTGTCATAATCCTGTACTCAACTATCAGGTCCCCCCTCATCCTCCGACGCTCCAATGAAAACAATCCAAGTTTGTTCAACCTTTCTTCATAGTCCAATTCCCCAAACCAGGCAACCTCCTTCTGCACCCTTTCCAATGCATCAACATCCTTCCATTAGTGTGGTGACCAGAATTATGCACAATACTCCAAATGCGGCCTAACCAAAGTCTTATACAGCTGCAACATGATCCAATTCCTATACTCAACGCCCTGACCGATGAAGACAAGCATGCCCTGTGCCTTCTTGACCACATTGTCCACCTGAGTTACCAAGTTCAGGAAACTGTGGATCTGCATGCCTAGATCCTTCTGTATGTTAATATTTCTAAGGGCTCTACCATTTACTGTATACTTTCCTTCTGCAGTAGACCTTTCTGAATCACATCACCTCACATTTGTCCAGGTTAAATTCCATCTGCCATCTTTCAGCCCAGGTCTCCAGCTGATTTATACCCTACTGTATCCTCTGACAATCCTCCTCACTATCCGCTACTGCCCCAATTTTTGTATCATCTGCAAATTTACTTATCAGACCACCTACATATTCCTCCAAATCATTTATATATATTACAAACAACAGAGGCCCTAAAAAGCACTGATCCTTGTGGAACACCACTTGTCACAGATCTCCAGTTAGAAAAGTAGCTTCCACTGCTACTCTCTGCTTTCCATGCCCAAGCCAGTTTTGTATCCATCTTACCAGCTCACCTCAGACCCCATGTGACTTCACTTTCTGTGTCAGCCTGCCATGAGGAACGTTATCGAAGGCTTTACTAAAGTCCATGTACACAACATCCACTGCTCTGCCCTGGTCAATTTTTCTTGACACTTCCTCAAAAAACACAATCAAGTTTGTGAGACAAGACCTCCCCTTAACAAAACCATGCTGCCTATCGCTAATAAGCCGATTCTCTTCCAGATGTGAGTACATCCTGTCCCTAAGAATCTCCTCCAATAATTTCCCCACCACTGATGTGAGGCTCACAGGCCTCTAATTTTCCAGATTGTCTCTTCTGCCCTTCTTAAACAGAGGAACAATGTAAGCTACTCTCCAATCCGCTGGTATTTTGCCCGTGACTAAAGAACATACAAAGATTTTGGCCAAAGCCTCAGCAATTTCTTCCCACGCCTCTCTCATTATTCAGGGATAGACTCTATCTGGCCCTGGGGACTTGTCCACCTGAATGTTTTTCAAAACCTCCAATACCGCCTTCCTTTTTATCTCAACATGTCCTAGAATGTCTGATGCGCGTTATCATACACGAGGCTTGTTGCTCAGGAAATAAAGGCTTTTATTTGCTGTAACAAAGCAGCTATCAATTATATACACGATCCCAGACTGAGTGGTCCCAGCCAAAGCAGGGACCTTTATACCTCTCCCAGGAGGCGGAGCCCGACTGGGATGTACCACAACACTACAATACAAAGGTGTAACAACCCCACCCTAACCCCAACAGCAACAAGTAGCACAACCCATCCCTAACCCAACAGCAACATATGTACATACTTGTAGTACTGGCCAGACCCTGGCTCAGTACTATCCAGTGGGAACCAACGATGGTTCACCACAATGTCAGCATCCTCCTTTCTACACTCACTATCCACCACATCCTTCTTCTTTGTGAATACTGATGCAAAGTACTCATTAAGGACCTCACCCACCTCATCTGGCTCCACACACAAATTCCCTTCACTGTCCTTGATTAGACCCACCCTCTCCTTAGCTACCCTCTTCCTCCTTATATCTGCATAAAAAGCCTTGGGATTCTCCTTAATCCTGCCTGCCAAGGTCATTTCATGATCCCCTTTTGCCCTCCTAAGTCCCTGTTTAAGCTCTTTCCTGCTATCTTTGTATTCCCCAGGAGCCTTATCCATTTTCAATTTCCTGAAATTTATGTATGCAGACAGATGACAGATCTGACAGAAACATCAACAAAAGGTTTATCCAGGAGTGAGTACAAATCACAAGCTTTGTGCAGCAATGGTATATAATCAGAGCAATTTACAGTCCATCAAATCGACCATTGCCCAATCAAAGATTTAATGAAAATGATGATGGAAAATGATGATAAATTCCATCAGTCAGCACGCAGTGCAGGAATGGCAGGGTGATGACATAACAACAGACTCCATAATGTATAAGAATGGACAAACTATTAACAGTCACTGAACAGCAACATCAGATCTTAACACTGACGTCACACAAGTTTAAAACCAAATAAATCAGCAGCATGTCAGAAATCAAAGATGACAGCTGGAGAAATCAAGCCTAGTGTTTTGCTGCATCCAACCATATGAATATGTGAATCAGACATTTCCCATCCATTTGAATGGCACCACCATACAGAGGGTCGTAATCTGGAGACACCCTGAGGATATACTGATGGACTCCCCCCCCCTCGCCCCACCACACCACACACCCCTCCCCACCCCACCCCACCTTCCCCCATAATTCCCCATGCAACTACTACAAGCATGCCTCAGAAGTCTAAACTTTTGATGGGCAAGACCCCTTCGTCTCAAAGCATCCAAAACAATTATTTAAATCAGAGACTTTGGATAGTTCCGATGCTCTTAGCACAATAGTTACCCATATCTAACCCTGGAACTCCCCAGTGATTCTCCCAAATTGGGACTAAGTGTCCACACGAGCAGGAAAACAGGAGTGTTTCCCGTTAGCGCAGCAGCATCTATCAAGTGGGATTCTTCCACCTGAAAGATGCTCATAAGCTGATTTAGAGAAACTCACCGACCAGCCCCACTGTTCTTTTTAAAGGGCTCCCCAATCTCCAAAAAATCAAATGATGCCTCCTCCACTGATCAGGGAGAACCACCAACCCCTCGGCAAAGAGGGCATCCACCCTCTACCCACAAATAATGGATAACCCCTTCCCCACACCATGCAGGCATGAGGGTGACCTGACCCCAACCCCCACCCAGATCCCCTCCCCCCAATTAGCCCGCCTGACCACTCAGACACTCCAGTCAGGCCCCCTTCCCCCTCAGACCCACACTCAGGTCCCCATCCCCCTCAGTCACCCATTCATCTCCCCTTCCCCTTCACCACGACCCCCCATTAACACCCCCTCACCCGACACACCACTCTGCCTCCTTACCTGATTGACAGCCTGTGGTTATTCCTATGAAGAGGTCATAGGCTGTCAATCAGGCTTAGAGTGAATGTTGACATTGAGGTTAATATCAATGAAGGTACTTGAGATGATTTTTGCCCTAATTTCCAGGCCATCGGGATTCTCGCCAGGGCTAACAGGCTCGGAGAATCCCCCTCCCCCTATTGTGTTCAATTGCAAGCCAATGAATTCAAGGGAAATTAGGGATGGACAGAAAATGCTGGCCTTGACAGTGATGTTCTATAAGAGAATATAGAAATCTATATGTTCATTGTGACGTTGCTGTAATATTGCCAGCTCCCCAATATCAACTGTCTTGCCATTGTTTAACGGTGTATTATATTACAACAGACACAGAAATTATGTTACAGCATTGCCTATAAATCTGCCAAGTACAGATGAGAATTCAGATTCTTCAGGGCTTGGCAGTGTTGCCTTTAAGCCTGCACAAAGCCAGATCTCTAATCACACAGGCTGGTATATGAGGTTCCTTGCCAGGAAACACAGATTGAATCCCTTCCAGCATTCCCACAAGTGAAAAGAGAGGTATTCTCACCCCACCAGAGCCAGGATGAAATTAGTCCACTCAAGACCAATTAGCCTGCATGACGGTGCCAGGAAATATCAAGTCTAGATTCAGTCACTGGAGCATCAGGGGATTGGCCGCACACTAAACTGCCGGGAAAAACACAAACAGATGCTTACTTGCCTTGAGATCACAGATGCCTTTCCCTATAGATTGTCAAGAATTGGATGCTCCCCACAATGATGATAAATCAAACAACACATCATTTGGCAATAAGCACATATTAGTACCAGAAATATGCAGAAGGAAATCTCGACAGCCCTTTACATGTAATGAATGTAAGGGATAATTTTACACAGATCTAATCCCAGGAAACATTTGTTTTCCAAGTACAAAAGCAAAGGAACAGGGACCTACGATGTTAAGCCATGCCTGATTTACACTGCTCATACACTTCTGAGTGTACCCCAAGGAGTGTGTTGGAACACTTATTCCAAGGGCAGGAACACACTGTATTAAAAGCTAGGGAGATAACATTATCACACCTTCCACCTCATTTTCCCAAAAGAGCAGTACCTACAGTTATCAGGCCTTACTGCTTGTGGCCTACTTCGTTAAGGCTGAAGGAGCTGAAATGGTCTGACAACAAACACGTAACATGCTCAAAAATCATAACAACCTGTTTTGTCCGACAGACCAGCCAGCCGGGCTAGAGTCCTTCAGGCTGTTTTCAGGCCTGAGGGCTTACAGTCATTGGCACTGTTGCAGGCTTCCCCTTTTAAGAGGTAGGCCTTTGCCAGAGGAACATTGAGCCTAGGCTGGTCAAGGCAAATTCAGGTCAGGTAAGGCAAAATTTAAAATTGATCCATGAACTGAACCAAAATAATAACAATTGGGCAGAATTTGACGACATATGAACAAATGTTGGAGTGAATTATGGAAGGCTGTGGGCAGGCTGCTCTTTTATTTTATGAACTCCCCACCATCCCCCCCCCCCCCCCCCCCCCCCACTGTCCTCCCACCCACCGGCCTTCAAATACACCAGTGGGGTGGGGGTTAGGGAGGTCATAAAATAAAAGGGTGACCAGCCCATTCCCTTCCTGCCCACCCCAATCTGCATCCCATATTGTGGTGGGTGGGAAGGTGTCAGGCAGTCCATCTACCCTTGGGCCCACTGAGTCCCTGAATTGTCCAATTAATGAACACCCAAGGGCCTCATTCTGCCTCCGCCACTGTAATACATGAGGCTGGGGAAGGTGGACTCAAGGCGAGTAGATCAACAACCTTCACTGCATGGGCTGTTATCGGGCAGGAAGGAAGGTCCCCTGTTCCTCTTGAGATTTTATCCATGCCTCCCCACCCCTTTTCCCTCCCCACCGGCCTCTGAAACCCGGCCAATCCAAAGGTGAGGGTGGGAGTCCCAATTAAGGCTACCCAATTAAGGCTACTCTTAGCATATTAAAACTGTGGAGCAGCCAGGTTCCTGGTCAATGTGATGCCAATAGACCTTTTGGTTGGAGAGGTGTGTGGGGAATATGTGGCCCTGTAGAGTTCATTGTGGATTTTCTTTCCTTGAAATCAACTCTTCTCTCTCTTTCCATTTGTAGGGTCTGAATTTCTGAAATATGTGTGTCTGGAAACAAATGCAGCCAGTGTGCAAATCAATAATCTCAAGGGTCACAGAATTTTGGAATGATACACCATTTATGGTCAAATCCCCTTGATTATTTATGGTCATCTATAGATGTTTTGCCTGCTCATATCTCACCTTATGAACCTGACCTTACCCCAGGTCTACCCAATGTCATTATCCTGCAATTGTGCTGAATTAGAAGCCTTTCTCAAATTGCAACCAGGCTTACACAGCAGGAAACAAAGGCTCAGATTTTGCAGTCAGTTACTCACCCCTGACCTTAAAGAAAGGTAATCACAAAGCTCGAGCGGATTCTGTGTCCAGGATTTCCTTTTTTTTCCTGATGTCAGTTTGAATCTGGTGCCAAATTAAAAGGATCTCCAAGCATCCAACAAGATGCCATTGAGCAGGGCAAGCAGCCAATCACATTGAAGTATTCTCACAGGCAGCAAGCCAGGAAGTAAAATACATTGATTGTCATTCACATTTAGTTAAATTCCACAGAGAATGAAATAAATGATTGGGACATTGGATTAAGGTAGAAGTTGAAATAGCATTAATTTTTTTTTGAAAAATTGGGAAGCATTGTCATTCCACCAATATTATAGTATTTCAGAGCCGATGAGGGTGTTTAGCAGTCAGTATAAACTTAACAAATCACCAAAAAACAGTTATACCTCATTCAGCAAAGTGCAACATTTTCAAGGGTTTTTGCAATGAAACTATTAATCATAGAATCATAGAATTGTGCAGAAGAAGGCCATTTGGCCCATCAAGTCTGCGCTGACTCTCCAACAGAGCATCCCATCCAGGCCATATCCATGTAACCCCACATATTTACCCTGCTAATGCCTCTAACCCATGCATCTTGGGACACTAAGGGACAATTCAGCATGGCCAATCCTACTAACCTGCACATCTTTGGAGTGTGGAAAGAAACCGGAGCACCCGGAGAAAACCCACACGGACATGGAGAGAACGTGCAAACTCCACACAGACAGTCACCTAAGACAGGGATCGAACCGGGTCCCTGGCGCTGTGAGGCAGCAGTGCTAACCACAGTGCCACTGTGCCACCCCAAATGTCAAAGAGCAAGTTCTTATCTGTTCAGTGATTCCTATTTGATTTCACACTGGGTGGGCTTCAATAGCTCACCCTAGGGGAAAGCATAGACTCACTGACAGCAACTGTGCATGTGTCAAATCCAGAAGTTGCTGCCGATCTCAGAGAAGGACAGTAAACATGCCAGTATCACCATCATTGCAGCTGCAAAACCTACATCAAAGTTTTGATTGTCTTCCTTTTCAGTTGATCCTCACTGAGATCTGCTCTGTGCTTTCTGTTTCTTTGGGTGGGATTTTCCGGCCACACTCACCCCAAAACAGGAAAATCCTGCCGAGGTCAATGAACCTTTGCATGGTCCACCACCCTCGCACCACACCACCCCTCCCACCCACTACAATTCCCGTGGCAGGTGGGAGAGGAAAATTCCCCCTTTTGAGTGAATTTTCATGGCATCGGTATAAGGCACATTAATAATGGAATGGCTTTCCTGCTTGAATGTTATTCAACATGCTGTGCCTGAATGATGGTTTCATTTTCATACTCACAAGGGAAATAAACAGTGCGTGTTTGGTGCTTACCTCAGGGCCTGACATGGAGAAAATCCCTGACCAGAACATATCATGTCAATCTACTCGGATGAAGTACAATTAGACGGTTCACCATGCTTCAGAAGTGTAGCTAAGACGACAAATAAAAGGGCAGCTTATTTTGCACCAAGATTAATAATAAGCTGTGTTAACAGCAATGAAACAAATCCTTGGTTTATAGGGGATTCTATAAACCAAGAAAACTTCTTCAGAAAAGCTTTGTGCACAAATATGCCACAGAAGAATAAACATGCATTTATAGACATTGACCTCTCAAAGTGTTATTCTTCTTACCAAATAAGCCGTGTATTTAAAAAGCCACTAATGATGTAGATTCTTCACCAAAACGCATTAGCTTTCTAAAATCTACTAAGATTTTTCCTGACATTTTTTCCCACCTATTAGTTTTAACAAATGTGTTTACAAATGGCGCTTTTATGAATTCATTAAACCTAATGCACTGGGAACAATCTTAGGACATGTCTTTTGCAGGAATATTACACTGCAGAGCTGGGCGTACGTGACTGGATATCTCAAGCTCAATTCTGCCCTTCAAGTTGATTAAAACCTTTATTACTCACCAAAGTGCACAAACGGATCATATCCTGCCGCAAAAATCACTGTCAGTAATCTCCCAGGAGAGGAGGTATTTGCTCAAGATTGTAACATGGGAGATTAATTAGCTAATAGTATATTTTTAGACTATATTAGTTACTCATTTCACCTCTGCTCACAAGTAATGATAGGATATCTAATTCTGGACTGGCATCAATTCATTCACCCTGGATTTCCAGGATGATTTGATACATGTGTTTAAGATGACATTACTTAGCTGGAGCCTGCCCTGATTAAAAATTACTGGCAACAAAAATAATTAAATACATCTGTGATAACGTGCAAAAATTTCACAGAACTTTCCCTCTTATAAATTGGATATTCACCTGATATGTCCATTCAACATAGAAAGTTGGGGCAGATTTAAAATATTAGTTTGATGTTGATTGTACAGATCTATGGAGTGGTATGGAGTAAAACAAAAGGGCGTTCTGTCAAGTTTCAACATAATTTGTAGATGCAGGATACTGTTCAGGAGTCACCTATAAACACTTAACTGTGTCTCGATGATGTCCATTCAAAGTATCAGAAAGTACAAACCTCATTGCTGAACTCAGCAGGAAAGTTGACCAACGCAAGGGCAAAAAGATTGTGCAGATTATGAGAGAATCTGACAGCAGAGAAGAAGACCTCACTTATCAAGAATCTATTGAACAATGTGGA